>NW_026861194.1:0-40000 GCF_026571515.1 Ruditapes philippinarum | reverse complement strand
CGGTACGACCGATCAGCCACTTTTAGAAATTAAAATAGAAAACTAAAAAATCAAAAGCATTTTTAAGAAACGCCAAAAAGTATGTTTATAGTACTTTAATAGTAAATTAAAAGCTAACTGTCAATTTTTAAATAGCACCGGACTTTTCAAGTATATCGTGTGGCGATAAATCGGAACGTCACGGCTATTATCTATAATAACCTCGGAGTTAATACGAATTGAAAGTAGTTATACCACGTAAGGAACACGCACATTTTTTCAAACTTTGCTGTTAAAATCTCAACTGATTTTAACGAGATAAGGTGCAGAGTACCCGTGACTATACAAGCTACCCATAGTATATAAAAAATTAAAAAACAAAAACAAAAAAAAAACCTGAATTATTATTGTCGAAAGCATTCGAGTATAGCCATTTTTCATAGTATTTTCCGAGAAGTACGGTACACACTCGAATATAAGAACAAGCGACTAACTAGTCCCTTGTCTTTCTCATTGTTTGAAACAAAAACATATAATATACATGTATATTATAGATATATCGTTGCCAATGCATCGAAATAATAAATTGCTGTTTTTGGTTTTTTTTGTTTATTTTGCTTTTTTAATTGAAACGGAACACGCTGTTTTGTATTCTGTTCCAATTTGTAATCTTAATGAAATATTTCACTTTAAAGTGTCATGAATATTTGTTTGTTAGTGTTTTTTTTCGGAATGATATTAATTATTTATAGGTATTTATACATATATTTCATGCAGTATTCTAAATAATCCCCTACTCCCGGCTTTGTAAATACAGTTCGGATACTATATTTTTTCAAGTCTCAAAAAGAATTGAAATACATATAATTATTAATATATCATTCAGTTTGTACAGACTTACATTTTTGTTTTGCCTATATTTCTAAAGAAAGTAGTGGTGAATGTGAAAGTATTAAGATTGTTATTGTAGCAAAATTTTGACTTTCATACAAATTACTAAATCATTAACACCGTACTCGATTGGCAAAAATTAACAGAAGCAAACGATAGTTCAGGTTAATGATAATGGAAATAAAAATAAAAATAAAAAAAGTAAAAATATATATATAAATAAAAAGCTTTAAAAGATAAAAACATTTCTATGGCTTTATGGGCCTTTATGAAAGGATTTTTGCGCGTTAGAAACAATTGTAGCTGCTTTTTTAAGAAACGCCAAAATTATGTTTAAAGTATTAGCTATCATGATAAAACCAATGATTTGTACATATAAATTACTTAAATGACACCCAATGTTTCTAGTATAACGTGTGGCGCACACTTTTACCCATTTTACGAGGAATTCAATACACACAAGATTTCTAACTTAAGTTCTTTTCATTCTCGTTGTTTGAAATAAATATATATAATTAATCTTATAGATTTACTATTGCTAAAGAATCGAAATAATGAATTGCTGTTTTGACATATTTTCGTAAAGGTATATTAAGCGCTTTGCTTTTTAATTGAAACGTAACACGCTGTTTTTGTTTTGTTCCAACTTGTAATTTATATGAAATATTTCTCTTTAAAATGTAGCTTTTTTGTTTGTTGTTTTGTTCGGAAAGCGGATTAATTTTTCTCATAGATTAGCCTGGGTTCCAGTCTGTCGATTTTTTATGTGCTTCTTGTCGGCAAATCGACATATGAGCCGCGTCACGACAAAACCAACATAATGCGTTTGCGACCAGCATGGATCCAGACCAGCCTGCGCATCCGCGCAGTCTGATCAGGATCCATGCTGTTCGCTTACAACTCTATAACAAGTAGAGAAACTGACAACGAACAGCATGGATCCTGATCAGACTGCGCGGATGCGCAGGCTGGTCTGGATCCATGCTGGTCGCAAACCCATTATGTTGGTTTTGTCGTGACACAGCTCATATATTGATACTATCAAAACCAGAGATGTAGTGTTATCTATGGGTATCGAGTATGAAATAGCGCGTAAGTTATAAATAGGCAAAAAATATATCAACGCCTGAATCCCAGGCTACTTATAGATATATATACGTACATGTATATCTCATGTAGTTGTAGTATACTAAATAACTCCCCACCCCTGGATTGCAAATTACGTAGTTACAGTTCGGATTCTAGATTTTTTTAAGAATTAAAATGCATAATTAATACACAATGCAAATTGTGCAGAATGAATTATTATATCTACACTGTATATTGCAGTTTATCAAAAAATTTGACAATTTAAATATTGGTGCTTTTCATCCACGGTAACTTTGGTTAATGTCGCCTTGTCTTTTTTGAACTTTTTTTATATTCTATTGACTATTTTTTTCTTTTTAAAATTGTTTTTCCGGATTCATGACCACGGTAACTTTCCGGTGTCCTTTATTTTATACCATATGGGTTTTTCTTCAAAGAAATATCTAAATTTATGTAAAATTTTAGTAAAAATATTATGATTTTTCCAAATGTGAAATAAAAAAGATGTGAGTAAATTTATTTTTATTCTATTTTCCGAAGAAATCTTCGGAACTCATTATTAATAGAATAGAGTATGACCGTAAGGGCATATTTGCTCCAAATGAACGATATTTTAGACATGTTTATAGGGTATAAGATTTGTATATTCTGTTTCTTTCTATACTTAGCGCGCATGTATAATGCCCTTATATAAGCGCTTGACATTAAAAGGAAACAAAAACAATTGAAATATGTTTTCTTTTTATTCTGACAAAGTTATTTAATAAAAATAATGTGCTGAGCATGTATACATGTAAACAGTGATTGCCAGTCTTGATGTCACAGAAACGTAGTACGACAGCCCCAACCCTGTCGTAGAGCTGCGACATTTTCTACGACGTCGTAGGCTACGACAAACGTTCATAAAACGGTTTTAACGTTCTGCGACATGTCTGCGACAAAAAACTAGCCTACGACATGTCGTAGAGCGTTGATAAAACGGCCCCCAGGTCCTTAAGAATGTTCTGTTATAATATGAAGTTTATCCCTTCAAAAATAGCAAAGTTACAGTCAGTTACCGCCAAAACAATGAAAATTTCAATAATTTGACCTTCAAAGACAATGTCATTAATGAGTGAAGGTCAAGGTCTTTCGGTATATTTTTAACAGTTATCTTTGAAGATTATTATGTTCAAGTTTGAAGACAATCCATTCAAAAATAACAAAGTTACACCCAATAAAAGCCAAAAAAATGAAAATTTCAATAATTTGACCTTCAAAGTCAAGGTCATTGATGAGTGAATGTCAAGGTCTGACTGGTTATTTTTAAGGGATATCCTTGAAGATTATTATGTTCAAGTTTGAAGACAATCCATTCAAAAATAACAAAGTTACAGCCAATAACAGCATGAACAAGCAAAAATTGGACTTTTAACCTTGAAGGTCAAGGTCATTTATGGATGAAGGTCAAGGTTAGTGTGGTCTTCTGAAAGGTCTTGTCCCAAGGGTTGTTGTGGCCAAGTATGAAGACAATACACCAAGAAATAAAAAAGTTATGATCCAGGTACAAGTTTTCGGACGGCAACGGCAACGGCAACGCCGACCTGACTATAACAATACCTCTACTTTTTTTTTCAAAAAAAAAAAGTCGAGCTAACAAGAGTACAAATTACTAAACGTAAATAAAAACTTAACAAATCTCAAGTTTCTGTTAAAAGGGGAAAGTATTCAGTTTATCATTGGATTAAACAAGAGTAAACTAGGTAGAGTAATTTCTCTTAGACAGTTGCTAGTCCGTTACTAACAGTTATATTAATGCTATTTAAATTTTTTCCTTTATTCTTCTCTTATCCAAAAATTAATTCAATGCTTCCACTGTTTGGACTCGGAGCCCATTTCAACAAGATATGTTTGTAAAACATGTATGCCCCCTATCAGCAGCCAATTAGTCATGTGATAAGGTTATTATGCATGACTTCTGACCCAGTGATCAAACAATTAATAAGGGTTATAAAGTATCTACTGGTCATGACCTTGACCTTTGACCCCTTGACCCAAAACTCAATAGGGGTCATCTGCTGGTCACGACCAATCATCAAACAAAGTTTGAAGTTCCTAGGCCTAGGCGTTTTTAGTAAATTGATCAGAAACCGTTTTAACCTACAAGGTCAATGTGACCTTGACCTTTGACCCCTTGACCCCAAAATCAATAGGGGTCATCTGCTGGTCATGACCAATCACCATGCCAAGTTTGAAGATTCTAGGCCGAAGCGTTCTTTAGTTATTGATCAGAAACCGTTTTTACTTACAAGGTCATTGTGACCTTGACCTTTGACCCCTTGATCCCAAAATCAATAGGAGTAATCTGCTGGTCATGACAAATCACCATACCAAGTTTGAAGTTCCTAGGCCTAAGCGTTCTTGAATTATTGATCAGAAACCGTTTTTGCTTTCAAGGTCAATGTGACCTTGACCTTTGACCCCTTGACCCCAAAATCAATAGGGGTCATCTACTGATCATGACCAATCACCATACCAAGTTTGAAGTTCCTAGGCCTTAAGGTTCTTTAGTTATTGATCAGAAACCGTTTTTAATTAAAAGGTCAATGTGACCTTGACCTTTGACCCCTTGACCCCAAAATCAATAGGTCATCTCCTGGTCATGACCAATCACCATACCAAGCTTGAAGTTCCTAGGCATAAGGGTTCTTAAGTTATTGATCGGAAAGCATTTTTACGTACAAGGTCAATGTGACCTTGCCCTTTAACCCCTTAACCCCAAAATCAATAGGGGTCATCTGCTGGTCATGACCAATCACCATACCAAGTTTGAAGTTCCTAGGCCTAAGGGTTCTTTAGTTATTGATCGGAAACCGTTTTTACCTAAGAGGTCAATGTGACCTTGACCTTTGACCCCTAGACCCCAAAATCAATAGGGGTCATCTACTGATCATGACCAATCACCATCTCAAGTTTGAAGTCCCTAGGCCTTAGGGTTCTTTCATTATTGATCGGAAACCGTTTTTACCTAAGAGGTCAATGTGACCTTGACCTTTGACCCCTAGACCCCAAAATCAATAGGGTCATCTACTGATCATGACCAATCACCATCTCAAGTTTGAAGTCCCTAGGCCTTAGGGTTCTTTCATTATTGATCGGAAACCGTTTTTACCTACAAGGTCAATGTGACCTTGACCTTTGACCCCTTAACGCCAAAATCAATAGGGGTCATCTGATTGGTCATAACCAATCACCATACCAAGTTTGAAGTTCCTAGGCCTAAGGGTTCTTTTGTTATTGATCAGAAACCGTTTTTTAATTAAAAGGTCAATGTGACCTTGACCTTTGACCCCTTGACCCCAAAATCAATAGGGGTCATCTACTGATCATGACCAATCACCATACCAAGTTTGAAGTTCCTAGGCCTTAAGGTTCTTTAGTTATTGATCGGAAACCGTTTTTACCTACAAGGTCAATGTGACCTTGACCTTTGACCCCTTGACCCCAAAATCAATAGGGGTCATCTACTGATCATGACCAATCACCATACCAAGTTTGAAGTTCCTAGGCCTTAAGGTTCTTTAGTTATTGATCAGAAACCGTTTTTGCTTACAAGGTCAATGTGACCTTGACCTTTGACCCCTTGACCCCAAAATCAATAGGGGTCATCTACTGATCATGACCAATCACCATACCAAGTTTGAAGTTCCTAGGCCTTAAGGTTCTTTAGTTATTGATCGGAAACCGTTTTTTGCTTTGAAGGTCAATGTGACCTTGACCTTTGACCCCTTGACCCCAAAATCAATAGGGGTCATCAACTGGTCATGACTAATCACCATACCAAGTTTGAAGTTCCTAGGCCTTAAGGTTCTTTAGTTATTGATCAGAAACTGTATTTGCTTTCAAGGTCAATGTGACCTTGACCTTTGACCCCTTGACTCCAAAATCAATAGGGGTCATCTACTGGTCATGACCAATCACCATACCAAGTTTGAAGTTCCTAGGCCTAAGGGTTCTTTAGTTATCACTCGGAAACCATTTGGTCTACGGACCGACGGACCGACAAGTGCAAAGCAATATACCCCCTTTTTTTCAAAATGGGGGCATAATTACACTTCTGGAATGAATATCTCCCCTTGAAAATACTTTAAGCTTTCTTTTGCTGTATAATATGGGTGTGTTGTACAGTCATGTAACGTGAAAAGATGGTTACAATATACACGGTTTACACCCTTATCAGATGTCTAAAACAGGAAATAACTAGGGAAAAATGTATGTTAGAGTTATGTTACTTATCAAGATTATGGACTTTGAATTGGTAAGGAGTGTAACTCATGAAACCTTTCGAACAGGTACAACTTGTCCAACCTGCCAGACTACAAATGTAGTTTTCAAGAAACCTTGTATTGACAGACAGACTAAGGGACAGGCTGTTCAGTTCCTATATCCCAGCATTCCCAGGTGACATAAATATACTAACAGTAACAAGCACAAATAACTGGACAATAATGTGTTTAACTAAATTTAAATAAATCAATATGTTTAATATGTAATAAAATTTATTAAAAGAAAACCAAAAACAGCGATATTAAAATGCCAAAGACTTTAAAGTAACTAATACTGTAATAGCAAAAATAAAAAACAACATTTTAGACCCTGCTTCACAGATATTTTAATTCTTCACTCTTTGATCTTGCATTAATGGCAAATACTTGTCCAGTTAAAATGAAAATTATGGATCAGAGATTCATGTAACAGTGATCTGGCACCAACTTTACCCATTACTTCATATAGACGTCTTTTTCTTATGCCTTCCCCTATTGTTAAAAAAAAAGATAACCCAAAGAGCTGCCCCAAAGGGCCTGCTAGCAAAGCGAGCTTTACTGTAACGCCAGTACCTGCTAGATAGTGATGGTTTTGAAAACTTTCATCCGAAGTACCTAATTAACACATCACAACTTTTCAAAGTACAAGATAATGATAAAAGCCGAGGAATTCTGATTGAAAACGGAAGCGTAGACCGGTGTCCTGCGCACTTATATGGGAACCATAATAGGACAGGGAACCAGAATAAAAGGAAGCAGTGAATAAAAAACAAATGACAATTTTAAAACAAAATGTAAAACAAAAATGAACGATAATTAGCGAGCTCGACGAGCTGGCCCAAAGGGCCTGCTCGCACAGCGAGCTTAACGGTAACGCGAGTACCTGCTAAGTGATGGTTTTGAAAACTTTCATCCGAAGTACCGAATTGGACACATCGCAACCTTTCGAATTTAAAGATACGATAAAAACTGAGGAATTCTGAATGAAAACGGATGTGTAGACTGGTCACCCGCGCACGTCTATGGGAACCATAATTGGACAGGGAACCAGAATAACGGAAGCTGTGTATAAAATATCGAATGACAGTTTAAAAACTGAAAATGTAAAATGAAAATTGAAGGCGCCATTTTGTTTGAAAAAATCTGATAAATAAAAACAATTTTTTGTCGAATTTTGTTGTGAAAACTATCTAGAATAAAAGAAAATGGTCTAACTAAGAAAATGAATCCGAACACCAATATCTTTTATTCAGTCATTAACGTTGTACAGACGTTTAAAGTATTGTTTACGTGATGTCACAATGTAGCGCCAAACAGCACGTGCAAAACAAACAAATCAAGTACGCTATTTTAATGTCGCAAACATTTTAAGTTTTACATTTATTTCACTTATAATAATCTTTATTTCGCTTGAAAAATTATAGAGTGAAATAAAATAAACAAAGTTTTATCAACGTTTTCAAAACTCGTTTTTCATTTAACGACAGGGGGGGGGGAGCCATATTTAACAAAGTACATAACGTCACACGCACTCGTCACTGCATTTGAGATTATTTCTATAGTAAATCTATAATGGTATAACAAACTTACATAGATGTTCAAGTTCTTTGGATACTTTGACACACGGATGTAATCAGATAGATTAATCTGAGCAGTTTATTGCCTGTCCATTCAACAGGAAACCAGGATGTGGACTGAGGGAATACTGGGACGTCCCATCTCACCAAGGTCAAACACCACTATATTTCGGTTAGGTCAGTGACCACCACACTCCTCCCCGTCCTATTTGAAAAGGCTGGCTGCCAGATAAGACCTTTCTAGTATCTAATCCAGCACTCAATACGAGCCTATTGAATGATTTCCTGGATCCTTACCAGTACTGGTACTGTACCCTGCTCTAGTACAAGTACCAAATAGGTGATTATCATAAACCAATCACCTGAGCAGCTCAGCTATGACTTGATCAGCTGAGCAGCCCCACTAGGACTTACTCAATTACCTGAGCAGCCGACTATGCAGAATTCTACGACTCACTCAATCACCTAAGCAGCCCACGATGCAGAATTCTACGACTCACTCATTAACCTGAGCAGCCCACTGGAATTTATAAGAATGAATTGTCACCAGTAGCACCCTGAGAAGAATTAACCAACATTAGTCTCTAACAATCACAAACAAACATAAAACCTCCTTCAGGTCTAATTGATTCACTGAAGACTTATCTCTTACTACTGTCAAAACACTCTAACCCACTCATGCACTGGTTCACACTCAGATGCAAGGATATGCAGCTTATATCTAGAGACTACCGCAACACCTATCACATCTACCAGCTTAACAGCATGAGCATCCTGAGGATTATACCCCAATCCTCAATATAAGACCTTATCTGGACAATAAACAATCCAAACTCAGATTTATATTCAATAACCAACAAGAAGTAACCTTCACCCACAAGCTGTGAAACCACATTAAATAACCACAATGAATCATAAATCTCCAGTCTTATATTCTTACCTCCCAAAAAGACAACACATTTCCTTTGATAACTGTTATAACTCTGACATTATTTCAAGAGCTCAACCTAACAGATAACATCATGACAATTACTACTTCAGTTCTGCAAGATGCTCATTCTATTTCTGCCATAAGAAACCCCCAACACGCAATCCAATATTGTACTAACATTTGTAATGATCACTATTAACAGATGCCTGCATCCAAATAGATCCCATACAAACTGTCATATAAATTGCTTGTCGGCCTAAACAAGCACGCTACCAAATGACATTATAGGTCATCTAGCTTAGAAGAGACGGGAACTGCGTGCTTGGTGACCCCCTACATAGCAGTGAACTTAACTGACCAGATGCAACTTGCTTGTCTATATGGGAGCTAACTGTCTCTTAATGGTGACTATATTGTTACCAAACATCTCGGTTCTGGGACTCAGATTTCTGAAAATAACACCAGAATGGACTCTAGGGCCTTTTGAAACATTATCACCAATAAGCACGCAACTCATTATTACTAAGATGATTCCTAGATAATGAGCTTACACTCCTTGGATTCGTTCCCAAGGTTCCTAATTACCAAGACTGATTGTAACACACTCAATGACAGATGCGATTTTAACCTGAAACCCGTAGATTTTAGTTCCTTCCCTGGCAGGCTTCCCAAGACCCTTAGTGACCCAAGTGATCTTTTACTTGCCAATAGCACCACATCTACATCGTCAATAAAGGATCCCCCAATTCATGGGCCATCATATACTAATTGACACCTACCGCAAGGCAATTTACCCCAAATCGATTTCCCACATGGTACCAGACATTACATCATTTTACCATGATTACGATTTGTTCTGGGTCCCAAATCGATTTCCCACATGGTACTAGACATTACATCATTTTACCATGATTACGATTTGATCTGTGCTGCAGCAACTTACACCGGGATAGATCCTTCAACCATCCCGCCAAATTACCTTGTGGCTCCCAAAACCAATAAACCACCTTATATGAGTGATCAGTCTATGGTATGCAATCAACTAAACTACCAGATAAATTAAATTACCCCATGGTAGTTCTTCTCTGATTAACCACCAGATAAATTTAATTACCCCAATGGCGGTTCCTATCTGCAGCTACCCTCACCCCCACCAGTACTAACTGGTAAGAGGCAGGCTTTTATTCCCCAAGACTTATTCCAACTACAAGGAATTTCCCTCAAGTTGATTTCCTACATGGCACCCTGGATCCAAACACCATGTTTACAACCTGATTTTCCCCAGATCGATATCCTACATTTTATTCTATCCAATTCCCTTCCCCCCTTTGGGATTAGAAGAACCACATATTAGAATAAACATGATATCGACCCAACCTTGTAGTCTTAAAACACCTAAAAGCATTTTATAAACTTTTAGGGCTACTCTTTGACCTTAGCCTAATCAACTGTGAAAGCCTTCTCAAACTTATCTTCAAGTTCCTCAATAGCCTCTATCACAGTTTCCCAAGTCACAGAAGAGTTATCTTCATCAGAATGAACTTCATAACTATCAGTACTGACTGAAGAAACCCTCTTTCCTTCACACCTTTCACTGCGTTGGCTCCTACCAAAAATGGCCTCATGGCTCTGTTGGTACTTACGGACCAATAATTTGGCTTGTTCGACCGTGGATGGATCATGCATGTAAACATGGAACCCAGCTTGTTGGTCTAATAAACCATGGCAAAACCTACTTATAACCTGACTTGTTATAAATTGGGCACATACCCCCTGAAAGGCTTTATCGGCTAAGGCACGTAACCTGTCTGCAAAATCATCAAGAGATTCGCCCGGGTTTTGAAAAGCTTGATAAAATTGCCCTTGAGCTGCCTCTGGTGAGATTTGGTCACCAAACCGAGCCTCCAGTTTATCGTATAAAGAAGCATACGATTGCACTTCACCACTATTATGTAAAATTACATAATAATCTAAAGCTTTGCCCTCTAACGTCAAGCACAACGCACACAGTTTATCCTCATTTGACCACTGGCACATCTCAGCATATCTGGAAAACTTAAAAATGAAAGCTTCCCAACTGCCATTGCCATCAAATGTTAAATTCGTGGGCATTTTATCTAACGATAGTCTTGACCTGGCTGTTACAGGATAAACTGGTTCCCATCCCCCATGAGATAATGGCTCAAACTCATTATCCCCCAATGAGGTGGTCCCCTGTTCTTTCCATAGAGACCGCTCAGACCCAAAATCAGCAGGAATAGCCTGGGGAACCCTAGGTGTGGTAAACATATGCCCATTATACCCCATGCTATCCCCACCCATCACAGGTCTACCTTCTCTACGCCCAAATACTGAAGTGCTTTTCACCCCAGCTGACCCTCTGGCCACATCAGGCTTTACTGCCCCAGGCTTTGGTTCCGAAAAGTCTAAAAATGACTGATCCAAGGACCTAAATGACTTATCCAAGGACCCTTCCCCTTTAAAAGCTTCAGTATGATGCTCTAAAGCCTCCTGTTTCCTAGGGAATTCTTCCAAAACCTCATTTGGTGAAAAATCTATCATATCTAATTCCTCACCCGTTAACTTTTTACAACATATTGCAGACAATATGTCGCCTGTGATATCACCGCCAGCCCCCCTTATAGATAGGAGAATAGCAGCAACCTTCTTACTAACCCCCGGAATTTTAACCAACTCGTCCTCAGAAGCAAAATTAATCGCAACCTTAGATTTATTGGTGTGGGGGCCTTTTGTGTCTGACCTATCCATCGCCATTGCCATATTAATAATTACTTATTACAATATTTTTATTACAAATAATTAAAAATATCAGGCAATTAAAGGTCATGCAAAGTACCACTTACCGTTACTGTAAACCAATTTCCGAAATAAAATTTATTTTATTCCACACACCTGCACAATACTACAATATTGTGCCTTACAGTAACTATAATAAGCAATATAAAAAAAAATATCGCTCATTGAATTATGCAATATAAAAAATATCACACCTCTTTCTGCCTGAAAATAAGCAATATTATGAAAATATCACTCTTAAAAATTCCTCTGCAATTTTCTTTAAAAAATTGCTAGGTTTTGGAACAACAATAGAAGAAAAAAAATATGATACCGGTATCAAATATCCTAATTAGAAACCACAATGGTACAAAAACCTAAGTGGGTCCGAAGACTGGTAGCGTCTTAAAAATACAGGCTGCAGCTAGAATTGAATCACCGCTGCCACCATTATAGTAAATCTATAATGGTATAACAAACTTACATAGATGTTCAAGTTCTTTGGATACTTTGACACACGGATGTAATCAGATAGATTAATCTGAGCAGTTTATTGCTTGTCCATTCAACAGGAAACCAGGATGTGGACTGAGGGAATACTGGGACGTCCCATCTCACCAAGGTCAAACACCACTATATTTCGGTTAGGTCAGTGACCACCACATTTCATACTATTTCACGTTAAAAGTACATCGAGCTCGCTTTGAGGCTTTGCCTTTTACATACCATAAACATGCGTTGAAATTCGAGTCGATAAAAAATCAACTTGTTACATTAATCAAATCAGATCGAGAGGCATTAATGATTATAATAAATTTTATATGTAAAGGCAAAATTATGACAGGTCACGAAAACACGTGAAACTGATTTGTTTCTTTGGAATACAACATTAATTATAAGAAAGCGTTAGTTTAAAAAACAATTGTCAATGAACTGAAAAAAGCATTGGCCTATAAGCCAAGTAAAGATAGTTTACCTTGTTTAAATTAATTTTGTTTTTATTTTCAGTGTTTTCGAATTTCCCGGAAATGAAAATGCCTCAAAGAGCAAAATTTAACACTAAGACTTCAAAATACACGAAAGGTGTAAAAAGCAAATTGGAATCATGCTAGTAGTGTACTATTTAATGTATTGCTAATTGAGTTGTTTTGATAGACAATTATTCAAAATTATTCTTTTAGACAAATCAGCGATACTTTCGTTCATTTAGATATTGATTTAATTTTTATAAAACAACACCAATGTCTAATGTCATGAATAAGACAGTTGTACATTGTATTATGCTCTACAGTAATGTTATGAAAAGACCAGTCTGCTGTATTAAAAGAAAACAATTTCGTGTGAAAGCGGACAAATGTGTTGTAGACTGCAGTTTTGACCTGTAAATTGTAATCGTCAGTTTAAACATTTCTTTGAATGAAATGGAGAGAATATATGTTGTTTTTGATGTGATATTGTTGTTTATGTGTTTTGACCATTAAGATCGGAACAGACTGTAACATCTAAGTGTTTTGATTCTGCGGCTGATTTCAATTCAGTTTAGTGGAGAATATAAGGGTATATTAGGGAACCCCTCTTTCCAGTGATCCGCATTTATCTGGATTAAATTGAATTGGCCAAGCTATTTCCCATTTTTCAAATTCTTGCAAGTCTTTTTTTAGATATAACAGTGGCACCAGCAAACATTCTGATCTAATATTCAAGACTCCAGTAGGTCATTAATATAGACTAGGAAAAGGCAATAATGGGCCCTTGTGAAACTCCAAAAAAGACTGAGAATACGTATACACTAGACAAGTGACCTTCTACAGAGCTCTCCATTTTTAGATCTGTTGGAAGGAAGGATTTTGTACAGGGGTGGGATGTAAGCAACTAGGGCCTATAACTTGCATATCAGCCTCGATAATCAACAATGTCAAATTCACAGGAAAAGTCCATTACTATGATATCTGTATGATTGTTGGTTCCGTGGTTGCCGTGGTCGTAGTTTATGTGGTTTCGCAGACATTGCATGAACAGAAACCTTGCAATGAGTGCTGGTTGAAATATTTGCTCTAGCAACATGATCTGAATAGGTTATGTCTACCGATCTGGAGTCATGATTAAAAATGCTGTTTTCCCTATATGTTATTAAATCCGTGTTCACACCAGATAAATATATCATACCAGATATATAGGAAGATTCCTACTCATACGTATACAGAACTTCATCAAAGGCATGCTTCTTTTTCAATTAAATACCTATAAAAGTTAAATATCTCGTGTAAAGCACAAAACTAGTACGGTAATTAAAATATAGACATCATTCTGCGTATGTACACGGTTTATTAATATATAGCTATATGCCCTGTATTGTAATAATAATCATTACCTCGTTTATTCTTTACTTATTTTTTGTTTATCTGTTTCTCTTATAAATATCGAACTGAAGGGAATGAAAAATATCATTCAGCAATATGTCAAATATGTAAATACAAAGATGTGAAATGGATTTTGTAATTCATTGGTTAATATTCAAATTTTGTTTGAATTACGATTGGAATAGTTTTAACCCATTCTATAAATCTCAAAAGATATAAAATGTTGAGCATAATTTTCTTTATGCAATTTTTCTTCCCTGTTTGAGAATAATTACTATAAGTGGATCGAATTCATTTCGAGTGTTTATGAAATAATCTTATTGCTCTGATGGAACTGCTCTGATTGCCAAAAGGATCAGAAGAAAAAGATGTTAGGTAAATGGCCAAGTTTTGGAAACTATAAAAAAATCCAAACTTTATAAGCTATTGAGACACAAACATAATTTTTTAAGCATTTCTGTGACATAATGATAAGACAAACGGCACCAACTTTACGCATGCTTTATACCCATTTCACTCTAGGAACACGTCTTTTTGGCGATGAAGAAATATACAGAATGCAGATGTTAAATGCAATGGCTTCCATAGTTCACGCGCTGACATCTCACACAAAACTCACTACCAGGTACATGCCGTTCCCTTCAAGCATGAGTAAAACATACGCCGTTACTCGGTATAAAGGTCGCAATAGTGAAATACTTCTAAAGAGGCACATACGTATATACCTACAACGCCATATAGCAGCGTAAACGTCATTTAGACTTGATTTTTACTTTCATCGTATGAACAAAAGATTCTTGTTAATCATTGTTTATTAAACAACATATTGTGTACATACGTAAATTATCTGTTAAATATATAGAGGATATTCAAGAATTTTCTATAAATACATGATTTATTTTCATCGAGTGGTATGAAAATAAATATTTCATGAGTGGCGGTAGCCACGAGTGAAATATGGTAATTTTCATGCCACAAGATGAAAATAAATCCTGTATTTATAGAAAAAACTTGAATTTTCTGTTTATTATGTACATTTTTCTCTTTTTTGCGATAAAATTTGAAAAACTTTCCCTTAAATTTTGTGTACTGGTTGAATTTAAAAGAAAGTAGTCCGGCAAGACACTAGTGAAAATACGGAAAATATGTTTCACTGCAGTGAAAAATAAATTTTTACAGTGAAAATACGGAAAATGAAAATACGCATTTTATTTCATCAATATTTCTCAATATTTCATTTATAAGTATATAATAAAATTATATTCTGATATTTGTTCTATTTACACCAATATATTCAATTGTAAATTGTAGAGGCTAGTCACTAGAAATGTAAAATTTGTGTGAAAAAAAAATTGTTCGTTCGTTTGTATAAATTTTAATGACTTTGTATCAATATGCGAAAATTTGACATTTTGGCGGGAAAAAGTATTGTTTACTTTTTTACTTCATGGGTCACATGATTAAACACGTGACACAAACGCACTCGTACGACACAATCCGCCATGTTTTATGTTTTGTTGCCAAATTACAGGTAATATTTTATTTTTGAATCGGGAAGATTGTTATTGATAGTTAAAGTGTCTTGATGTAATAAAACGTGATTGGAGAGATTTTAAATCGGATGTTATGTTGCCATGGTAAAGGTATGTTTGAGAAGTGAAAGTTGTCAAGAAAATGTGTTTTGTTTTTCACAGGTGACAGCTCAGGTGAAAACCAAAGCTTGATATAATTATAGATATATATTTTTTGACACTTGAATGTATGGCACTGGGAAGAGACAATTGCTTGCTCTTTTTATGACTTTTGTGAATGATACAAGTTTTATTCAGTAATTTAAAAAAGTAACATTAATTAATTGTCTTTTAACTGTTAAACTGATTGGGTTAATTGAATTAAAATATTATTTCACACTACTGTAGTGCTTATCTTACTTTATTCAGAATTTCAATGATTAAACCTGGTGAATTTGTGTCATGGATTATCCCTGTTTTAAATTTTCAACATAAGGGTTTTCAATATTTAAATCACAGGTTATCAAATACAATATTGAGCTAAGTCCAATAAACAGTATATATAGGTAAGACTAACAATTGGATGTTAACAGAGTGGCTCTTAACTGGTGGCAAAAACTAATTGTCAAATCCGATTCTTACTCAAGTCAATAATATTTAGCAAACTTTAATTTACAAAAATGCTTCACGCCTCCAACCATAATACATTGTATAATTAAATAAAAACAAAATAGTTTTTAACATGATACGAAGGATTTCCTTTTGGATTTTTAGTGTGGTATCGTAATTTTTTATTGGTTTGGCACCACCAAATCTGGATGATCATCAAACCTGAAGGAGCCCCTAAAACACTTGATTCAGTTGTTATCTTTTAACACTGAATGATTGTTGATCATTCAGGCAGTTTTAATAAACAATAAAATGCATGTTTCTTCTATATTTATTAAGTTAAGTTATTTGCAGAGTATTAACTTTTGCAGAGTATTAACTTAAAACTTATATGATAGTGAGTAATAGTTTAATGTCTATGATAAATGAAAGAACATAAACATTGAAAATTTGTGATGTACACAATGTAAAGAGTACAATACTTGGATCTATTTGACCATCTATAATCATTAACTTTGAAAGTAAAAAATAGAGCAATCAAAAATTTAGCTTTAATTTTGCTTCTGGAATATATTGTATACAAATGAATAAAGTTTATAAAAAATTACAACACCTCAGCCATTATCTGGATTAGATTAAATTTAAGTCATACATGTATATCTGTCCGGACACAGTTGATACTGTAATTTAGTTTAAACATAGTTTTTTTCGAAAAATTCACAATATATATTAACAGACAATAATGTACACAATACAAACATGATATGTTGAAAAAGGATTGGGTCCGAAAGCTGAGCTTATAAAGGCCTTTTCCTTATAGATTTACAGTGCATAAAATACGGTATGACAGTATATGTGACTTGCATGAATTATATTCTGATTTTCTTTGTTTTTAAGAAGTTAAAGTCAAAACGTCTGCCACTACCGGAACCGGAAACTTATCCTGGAATTGATACTGTAGTGAGGACAGCCCCACCTCATTACACTACAGTAAACTATTAGCATTATTGAAAATTGAAAAAAAACTATAAAGCTCTTTAGTTTAAAAAAGAACCTAGCTGTACTGTGTCAAATTTCATGTACCTAGTTTTAAAAATCTGTGTAGAAAAATGTTCAAAAAGTGTCATTTGATGGGACCTGAACAGTTAATGGTCATTTCAATGGTTCTTGTGTTTTAAAACCGAATATTTCAACCATTAATTACATATATTGCATTAATTTAGCATAATTATAATAAATACTAGAAGACTTATTTATGAATTGTCTTGCCAATTATATTGATTTATCAGTATGATAATCATTAATATTATATAAATATTGTAGTTTATATGCTTTATTTATAGCTGTAACAGAAAAAATAATTGGCATGTAGGAAGAGAATACCGTTTTTATTCCTGAATAAAATAGCAACTGATCACAATAAACAATCAAGTACCCAATTAAATAGATTAAATATCAACTATTATTGTTTGGATGGCAGTCCCAATTGATGACTCATTGTATTGTCCAACAAATTGACCTGGGACCTCATTAACTTTCGTAAAGGTCATTTGAATAAACACTGACCAGTATCTATCGAATATATCATATATTTGCTAACTTCACTCGTCAGGGAAGTGTGGTGTATTGGTATAGATGTCGGACTAATGATCTGAAGGTCACTGGTTCGATTCCTTACCAACACCATGTTATGAATTATTTTTTAATTATTTGCAAGAATTAATTTGAAATCGGTTTACTACAACTGGTTTTAGAATACATTTTAAGTGGTGTTTTTTTACGCAGTCATATATTTTTATTTTATTAATAGTATCTTTCAATGTTTCTCTTTTTTACATTATGCAATCGTATATACTTTAGCGCATACACGCTATATAAAGATACAACACAGATATTACACACAACAAAAACGTTTGCAATAGTTTTAAGAGAATGGCAATTTTAAAATTAAAATAAAAAATAATTCGCTGAAATAGGATTCGAACCTACCAGTTAACGTATACATTCCTCAAGTGAAATACCTTTACCAACTGCGCTAAGAGGATTTTTTTTTTACAATATTGTAACAATTTGATATTTATATTTATATCGATTTACAAGTAGATCGTAACATGTACGAAATATACCGACTACAGGGTCAAATGCAAGAGTGCCAGGTCAATGTTGTTGGACAATATAATGGTTAATCCAATATGAAAATCCCCTTTCTATACCAATTTTACCTTAATTCCAGGTAACTGTTGAATTTCTTAAAAAAAATAAAATTTTGGTACGTTTGATGTTATGCTATATTCAAAGTTAAATACTTAAATGGTGTCACGTGACACTTATAATCAGTTGAAGTCATGGGCAATTTTGTTTCTATATATAGTAACAAGTGTATTAAACACGACTATTTCCCCCTAATCGTAGTATCATGACTAGCCTTACCTGGACTAAGATGCAGACATTTTAAAATTACATTGTACAACCTCTCTATCCCCTCTTGTACCCAGCCCCCACCCCTCTCCTGTCTCCATTCCTTTATTCATTCATGTAAGTACATCTTGTATTAAGTTTATAATCTTAACCATTGCTTTTGGATAATTTACTTCTTTTCTATAATGTAGATATGTAAAAGCCTTTCAGTACAGGACTTAAGTATCATGTAAAGAGTGTTTTTTTCAAAGATTTTAAAAGATTTTTATAGGTGCAAAAATTTTGCCCAGGTGTAGTTTGGTAATAATCTCTTCAGGATAAAAGCTTTTGGTGTATATTTTCACAACTCTCATGAATATCAATCGGTATATTTATTTTTGTAATTAACTGTGGCTATAAAGTACATTTTAGGAATCTATTTAAACAGCTTTGATACTAAACGAAACATAATTAAGCCATTTTACTTTTCATGAAATGGAAGTGAATTATAGTCCATCTGCCACCTGAGTATACAGCTACATGTAGGCCAGCCAGCACATCTGTGTTAAGTCTGACCTAACTCTATACTGTTGGCTGACCATGCAACTTAAAATTTTCATCATATCCCCTAAATTGATAATGGACAGTTCCAGGAATCATAACAGCCTGACATGTCCATTCAAGAAATCCAGCAGGTTAAGGGTTGATATGCTTTTATGTCCATCTTCTAAGCTCAATTGGGAAAGCATGGGATTAGTAATCAAGGGGCCATTGGTTTGATCCTCTTATAGAGCATAATTTCTCTGTGACAGTTGATCTAGGACATTAATTCTAATGGTCACTTTTCTTTCACTGCTGATTCAGAAATCTTGTGTGATAAATAATTTGTCACTTGCAGAGAAATCAGTAATTTCTGGTTTAAATTATCCAGGAAACTGCCTGTATGATAGATTATGACTGCAGAGATATGACCAAAAAACGTGTTTGAATTGGCGTTAAGTTACCAAGAAAATAAGAAATATAAACAATCACTGCTTTATCTTAACACATTGGTATTGAAATCTTAAACTTACTATTTCTAGTTTCAAATTCAAGCAGTCCTGTACAGTGTATAAATTTAGCATTAGGTTAAAGGTGGCTTATATTTAGGAGTTTGAAAGATAATCGCCAAAGAAAACATTTAAACATATGATAAGTGATAGAATGAAATGCTTTTATTGACGTCACTTTCCTTTCCTGCTCAGCTACAAATTTGAAATTGTGGGTTTTTACTGAACTGTTTTTATACCCTCGGACTGTTGCAATATGTTGATAATAGAAAGTTTTCTATTTACAAGATATGGAGGTTAAAGGCAAAGTAAAAAAGAAAATATTGATATGCTTTCTTAGTCCAGGATTATAAATTTGTGAAAAAAATCGAATACAGGCACTTCAGTTGTGTGTAGTCTTAGATATTATTTAAAGACTTGAAATGGATCAAGGATAAGTTTGGTGTGTTACAGTACATAATATCAGCCAACTGTGCAATATATGCCCTAATGTAAATATGTTTGAGTAATCAAAAAAAAAAAAAATATTTCAAGCAAGAAAGAGACCTGATCAAAAACTTGTCTGAAAAATGTTTTGTCTGAATTATCCTTGTGATACTAAACATTAGTCTACACAAAGCAAGTGATTCCTGGGGCAGAGCTGAGTTTCACACATTAAGACTCCAATGTTTTTTTATATAATTCTATATAAATCAAGTAACCCCCCCTACTCCCTGGATGGCCAAAAATTGACCCATTTGAGGCATGTTTAAAAATTAATATCAGTTTTGTGGAGGTCATCACGGAGATGCTACATGTAAAGCTTTGGGCATAAAGTAGCTCCACGCAATAAGACTCAAATAAGTTTTCATGTATAAGTCCTGTATAAAACAAGTGACCTCCACCCCCAAAGGAATGATTTATAACTTTTCTTCTCCTTCAGGAAGCCACAGCCGACAGGTTGTTTTGGAGATTGAAAAACAAATCACTGTAAGGGCTATGATAGTATAAGATATATACTTCCCTAGTTTACAGCTATAAATGTTGTCAAGTACAGTCTTGTATATGATGCGTTGCATGTTCCTGTATTTTATTGACCAAAAAACACATGTTACGTTAATTTAAATGCAAATTTATGCAAAGTAAACTTTTGTTTAAGGATGTTTCCGTTTTGTCATAACAACATGAACCGATGCAGTTTTAGTAACTGCGACATGTCTCGTAAATTACAGAGATAATGTCTGTCCCCATCTAAATGTATAAACAAAACAACATGTTCGTGTCCATAAGGTTTTGTTTGATCTTTTATTGGCCACTATGTATTCATGAATTGTGCCTTGAGGACTTTATTTGATGATTTGGAGTCTTGTTTGAAAACTATAAGAAAATTGTTTTTTGGTTTTTATTTTGTGTGTGCGCGCGGGTATACATGTGACTTGAAGATTTTGTGCAAATGTAAGTACAAGAAATTAAGATAGTTTATAATAAAATTGTTTCTATGAGGATTTCATTTCATTTGACAGAAGCTAAGTGTCTGAAATAAGGAGGGTTAAATAAGACTTCCTGTCAGAAAGGTATGTGAAAAATTACCAGACGATTATAGCTCTTAAGAATTTTTAAAGGTGAATTTACTCCCTTAATGAATTCCCTGAAGAATTCAAAAGTAATGATGAGGTATTTCATTGTGTCTTTTAAATGTTTTTACTTTTATTTGTGTGTGTGTGTGTGTGTATATGAGTTAATTTATACTTGCCAACCGTTGCCCAATTATGGGGAAGTCCTCCAGAAGAATATTAGTCATTTTAGATTTTGGAGGATAGTGCAAGATACAGAAAGACGCACCAATTTCAGAAGCTTCTTCTGGTTCTTTAGCGTGCCATGTGTTAAAGCACTCATACATGGGACCTCGATTTAAAGTCTCATCCAAAAGACTGATTAGTAATTTAGATGACCAGCCAGGGAATCGAACCCACAATGTCAAGATTACAAGTCTGGCGCTCTAACCGATTGAGCTATGGGGGCTGGCTATTACATCTATTTGAAAAACAGTGCTCTTTTTTTGTAGATTTTAATAAATTTAAAGACAGACTCAAATTAATATACATTAGTCAATTTATAGTTAATTGTTGTGGCCAAAACAATTTTGAATGCATAATTGGCATTTTGTTTTAGTGGCATGATCATTCTATTCAAATTGACATTCAGACACATTCAAATATTGTTTTCTTTGTTGTGTTGAGAACAATAAATTTAAATGAGGGAAAAATTAATTCAAGAATGCTTCTTTAATATAATATATATCAAAAGGGACTTTTGTAGTGATAATAATTAGTTATTATTAGATTCCTTCTTGTTATGCAGAAATTGTTTTGGTTTATTATGCATACTGCCACAATTAACATAATTCTGGGTGTAATCGAAAATTGTTCAGAATATTAAAGAATTAAAAATGCATTCCTTTTTTTATCACTTTTTTGATTAAATTTTAAAAATTATTTTGAAACCTATTGTTTTTTGTTTTCCGCCCTTTTGTCCCTGGGGCTCGGGTTTAAAAAAAATTTCATTTAGATAACAAGTTTAAAACATTTTTTTCTATCTAGACAAGATTCATGTCATCGAGCAAATTTATTGCAGAGGCAAGAACAACGTTTCTGCATGGCGATTGAAATTGTCCTAAAGCTTAAAGAAAATACTATTATCTCCATATAAAACAGGATGTGGATTTGTTTTTAAACACTAAGTGCGCTGCCCTTAGGATCAAAATTAGATATCTGATTGTAAAGAATTGATTTTTTCAAGATAGCTTTAATAGGTAAAAACTTTGATAACAACCATTCACAAGTATATTCAGGTAATTTTGCCGGGATGAGTTTTACATTATAGAAGAGGAACTTGTTCCTTAATTATAACTGCTTTGAAGAATTTTATTTCTCTTTTCCCCACCCGGCCATCCCCATCCCCACATTGTAGAATAGTATGAAACTGTAACTGCTCAATTTTGATGTCATGTTAAAGCTATTTATTTGGTCTATATAAATTATTAAACTCTATCATCAATTTATAGTCGTCACCTTAGTGCTGTTACTGGCTAGCTCCGATTAAATAATATAAGGAGTTAATCCTTTACTGCACTTATTAAAGGTGATGATTTAGGCTATTTATAATCATCATAAGAATTGATAATTTTTTTTTAATATCAAAACTGATTTTTGTAAATTTCAAACTAATCATGCTTCTAATGTGAGCAAAGGACTTCTGTAGCTAAAATTTTTATTAGTGAATGTCTATGACTTGGCCTTGCCCCTGGGCTATGAAGGCCTTGCCCCTGAGCTATGAAGGTCTTGCCCCTGGGCTATAAAAAATTGACCTGCTATCACAGAACCTAAAGGAATTCAAGCCTTGTGTAAAAAATGCATGAACGTCACTTTATGACACTAATAGTTGTTGCAATTTAACTTCAATCTTGAGCAAAACTCACACAGTGTACGAGTACCTTTAAAAACCCTGCATGAACATTAAAATGCCAAAATCAAGCTTGGTTGACAAATCCAGTCTTGTCGTCATTAACACAGTGGCACTAAAATTTGGCAGCAGGATACTAAATGTCTAAATCGTGTGTATATTGATCAGTTAATTAATCAGCTAGATAACTGATACAAGGTGAATTAAGGTAACTGATTGACAGCTCAAGATAATGAAATACATTCCAAGTTGACAGTCATCAATTACCTATCAATTATGATATCAATATCCAGTTTTTATATTGTGATACGTAACTATATCTGCTGCATAAAAATATAGGATATTAGCGTAACCTATAATGATAATTTTGTATGAATAATCTGTATAATTTATATTCCTTTGACAATCTTATGTCACTGTTTTGTATCATGCCTTTGATCATAGGTCAATATACAAATAATGTTCACTTGGAAATCGATATATGTATATATATAATATTAGGTTTTTTTTATTTTAAAATTTGTGTTTGTTTGATTTTATATTATTAAAAAGGATTATAAAAACTGTTGTATGCATTTACATTAAAGGTATAGGATACATCTTATTTAAAGGTATAAACCCCTTCTTTAATTCCAGAGGTGTTGGTATATATATGCTTTAATATTAAATAGAACTGGTGTGCAGGCATTGGTAAAACATGCATAATGATGACAATAGTTTCAAAATGGCATGCCTCCAGATTCTTTACAAATTGTAAAAATGCATTGTGTGCATTAATTGGTACTTATGCCAAATGCAAATAAAGGAAGTGTTAAGAGAGTATTTGAAATAGTTTAAAATATAAGAATTATTCTTTGATAAATTATGATTGTTGATATTTGTTTGGCAATAATAAAAATGTTCAGTAAATGATTGAGCTTTAAAGATTTCATATATTTTGATCAAACATCAATTATTATTACATTTGAATATAAATGCAGCTTTTTATTTTGAATATTGTATTGATTTTATCTCTATATCTCTTTAAATATGTTTCTTTAAGCTTGACTATTCAAAGAATGGGGAGAGCCATGGCACTGTACTCACCCTGGTGTTGCCATGCCACTTTGGTTAAGTAGAATCTTGCGCGCAAATCGGTATCTCCAAAACTACTGAAAGGAATGGGTTGAAACTTCATACATTTAGTTGAGTGCAAAATAAGAGGTCACTGTCCTAGGCCTGTAAATTTAACATGGATTTGGACAGAATTATGGCCCTTGTTTTACTATCAAGCATAGTTGCTATGCTATTGACAGCTGTTGTTTGTTTTTGAGGGAGTTAAAGCAGCCAAATTGATGATACAATTGGTCATTTCAAATGACATTTGGCTATTATTCTACTTTGTAGTTCGGGCAACAGGGTAACAATTTTGCAAGTTAACTTCCTTTAATCTATTATATTTGCCGTACAATGTTCATGTACAGCATGGATTCTGCTTTCAAATTTCAGATAATAGAATAAATGTCTGTATAAAAATGTCACCATGCAGGGATAACATCTTGTTTGTGTCATAAAGAATGTTCATGTGTGCAATTTCAGGGTAATTGTCACCTTTTTGGTGTACATGTATACTGATTTCTGAATTGTTTGAAAACTACCATCTCCACCCAATGTATCTGATCAAGGTAAAATATATTGAATATACTTTAAGTATACAAATGTAATTCATCTAGGTTTCATCAATTTGATCCACCTCAATGCACAGTGTTAATGGTTGAAATGTGCTTTTAACCTTACTTTTACCTTTAAAGTTTGTTTGAGCGAAGCCAGCACTAAGTAGCGCCATACAATACTTAGATCAATGTTGATGTTAAAAATAGGGTGGGCTGCGTCCATTGACACAGCATGACACCGATGTTATAGTGTAAATAATAACAGCAAGGCCACCATTTCATTACAATATCTATAATTATATATTGTCACTGAGATTTCTGATTTTACAAAATTTCAATTGATTATTCTGAAATAACATATTTTATTTTTTATGCCACCGCAGCATCTGCGATGCGGTGGCATATAGCGATTCACCTGTGTGTGTGTGTGTTTGTGTGTGTGTTTGTGTGTGTGTTATATAGATTATATAGTGAACTTAAAAAATCTTCTTGTGAAAAACCACTAGTCCAATTTCAACCAAACTTGGCAGGATTGTTCCTTGGGTGAAGGGCTTCCAAAGTTGTTCAAAGAATTTCATTCCATGCAGAAATCTGGTTGCCATGGCAACCAAAAGGAATTATAAGAATAAATTTAAAAAATCTTCTTGTAAAGACCAAAAAGGCCTAGAGCTTAGATATTTTGCATAAGGCATTGTCTGGTAGACCTCTAACAAGATTGTTCAAATTATAGCCCTGGGGTCAAAATTGGCCCCGCCCCCGAGGGTCATTGATTTTCACTATGTACATATAGTAAAAACTTAAAATACCTTCTTGTAAAAACCCAAAAGGCCTAGAGCTTAGATATTTTGCATAAGGCATCTTCTGGTAGACCCTTACCAAGATTGTTCAAATTATAGCCCTTGGGTCAAAATCGGCCCCGCCCCGGGGTCATTGAATTTCACTATATGTACATATAGTAAAAACTTAAAACACCTTCTTGTAAAGACCCAAAAGGCTTAGAGCTTATATATTTTGCGTAAGGCATTGTCTGGTAGACCTCTACCCAGATTGTTCAAATTATAGCCCTGGGGTCAAAATCGGCCCCGCCCCGGGGTCATTGGTTTTCCTTATATGTATATAGTAAAAAACTTATAGTAATAGTAAAAACTTCAAAAAAAATTCATCTAGCAATTGACAAATGCTAGAGGTTAGATATTTTGCATGAAACATTGTGTAGTAAACCTCTAGCAAGATTGTTCAAATTATAGCCCTGGGGTCAAAAATTGCCCCCGCCCTTGAGGTCATTGATTTCAATATATACATATAGTAAAAAATAAATAAATCTTATTGTCTGAAGGTACAAGGCTTAGAGCTTTAATATTTGTTAAATTATATCATCTGAAGGTACTCTACAAAATTTATTCAAATTTTGCCTCTTGTGTCAAAATTAGCCCCGCCCCTGGTGGCCATAGGTTTTCCTTATATGTATATAGTACAAACTTAAAAAATCATCTTCTCTAAATTTACAAGGCTAGAGTTAAGATATTTTGCATGAAACATTGTGTAGTGAACCTCTGGCAAGATTGTTCAAATTATAGCCCTGGGGTCAAAATTGGTTCCGCCCCGGGGGTCATTGATTTTCATTATGTACATATAGTGAAAAAATAAAAAATATTTTTTGTCTGAAGGTACAAGGCATAGAGCTTTGATGTTTGATATATAATATCATTTATAGGTCCTCTACCAAAGTTGTTCAAAATTTTCCCCTGGTGTCAAAATTGGCCCTGCCCGGAGGCAGTGATTCTCATTATGTACACATAGTAAAAACAGAAAATAAAACAAATGTTTTCTGAATGGGAGAAAGCTATAGCTTAGATATTTGACTTGAAATGTTGTTTGGTGGACCTGTATCAAAATTGTTTTGAATTAAAACCCTTGGGTCAAAATTATGCCTTGCCCAAGGGACAGTGACCTACTTTCTTGTCCTTTGATGTACAGCAATGACATTTTGACCATGTGCACAGTTTTAGTTGTAAAATTGAACTTTGATATCAGGTGACCTAGATTTTGATGATGTGACCTACTTTCTTGTCCTTTGGTGTACAGCTATGAAATTTGAACCATGCGGTGGCATAGCATTTTTATCAAATGCAATCTTGTTATTCAAATGTTATAAAATTTCATGTCGTTTTTGGGAAGTGTATCCCATAATGTTAAGGTGGCAAGGGCTAATCTCTTTGGTACCATAAGTTGTGTGTTTTACCTGCAAACTTGTATTGAATTGGTTATATATAAAGTATATTTCTCTAAGATTGATAGATTGAGAAAGCATATTCTTTTTGGTCTGTCTATTTAAATTATTTGTTTGTGTGTTGTCTGTCTGTCTGTCTGTCACAAAACTTTTAACTTTGGCTATAACAATGTTATAGGCAGTAACAGACACCAAATGATCACAAACACGAAAATCGATCTTGATATTTTAATGATTTGAACATTCAATAGCAACCTTTTACAACAGTTACTTTGTACGTTGTTTTGAATTATAGATAGGATCATTTTAGTTGTAATGTAAGTAGTAAAATCAAAAAATAAGTTATAAATTAACATTGTTTTTGCTAATTGTTAATAATAATTGTTTCAAGTTTTATTTTTATCATTATTTAATGTATATAATTTTCCATATACAGATGGCCAGAGTTTTAAATGATGCTAGCCAAATTGAACATTATAAACTTATCTTCTTCATGTATAAGTTCATTTTCATTTCATTTATAACTTTCAGGTATGACGAAGTGAAAAAAATGTAGGTCATACTCTCTTTAAATAAAGTTTCGATAGTGTCTTAAAATTGTGAAATTAAATGCCTACATATCATAGCTCCGAAGGCAATATATGGGTATTCTGATATAACCTTATTAAATGGTCAGTAATGGAATATTTGTGTCAACTTTCAAGTGAGATAAATGAGTGTGTACTTTGTGTAGGGATTTCCCAATTAAGTTGATTAAATAAACGAACAGATGGATGGATTTTAAAAGGATGATGTTTAAATAAGTATCTTTGTTTTAAATGGAACTTTTTTTGGTTAACATTTTACAAAATAATTAATACATTAGCCACAATAACAGACCAGAAAAAAAAATCGAACAATTTATTGAATTTTAGGGTCCTAAATTTGTTTAGATCTGACTGTACAAGGACACAGGATTTGGGAATGATTATGTTATTGAAATTTGAAAAATTTAATATTTTGATCATTTCTTAATTTTTTTTCATAATTCTTGAATTTAAATTGTTAAGATAGTTATATATTAAAGCTACATGCCTCCAGATGAGTCAAAATATTTCAATAAAATCAAACTTAAGAAAAATGTACTTAAGGAAAGTAAAAAGGATCAAGACTAAAGTAAAATTTTACATGTTCTGTACGATTAGTAACTGATTTTTCAGTATTTACAACTATTATAATTTCTACTGCGTTACTAACGCGGTAAGGGCAATTTATGCATATCTTGACCACTTTTTGGTAATTTACGGGGGTTGATAGTGTCATTGAAATGTGTAAATTGCTTCTTTTTGGTTACTTCACAACATTCAGGTACATTTTCAAAATTTTCATGAAAATTAGCATGAATCTGGAGGCATGCTGCTTTAATGAGGTCCTGTTGGTTTTTTTTCTCTTTGGTTACAAATTTGAAATCAGCATTCAAAGATCAACTTTTCAGACATTTTCAACATATTTCATATTTGTTTTGTTAGGAGATCAAATGCGAGGGGGGGGGGGGAATAAATAATTAACTTATTGTCCAACAATATTGACCTGGCACTTAATTAATTTTTGTAAAGGTCATATGAATAATCACTGACCAGTATCTATTAAATATATCGATATATGAGCCGCGTCATGACAAAACCAATGTGGTGCGTTTGCGACCAGCATGGATCCAGACCAGCCTGCGCATCCGTGCAGTCTGATCAGGATCCATGCTGTTTGCTACAAGTTTCTCTACTTGTAAAAGGGTTGGTAAGCGAACAGCATGGATCTTGATCAGACTGCGCGGAGGCGCAGGCTGGTCTGGATCCATGCCGGTCGCAAACCCATTATGTTGGTTTTGTCGTGACGCGGCTCATATTTGCTATACTTGTCAGTGACATGTGGTGTATTGGTATACATTGTAGATGTTGGACTACCAATCTAAAGGTCCCTTGTTCGATTCCTTACCAACACCACGCTATTATTTGTTTTTAAAATTTACTTGCAAGAATTAATTTGAAATCGTTTTACTACACCTGGTTTTAGAAAACATTTTAAGTGGTGTTTTTATACACAATTTATTTTTTTTATTTCATTACAGTATCTTTCAACGGTTCTCTTTGTGTCATTATGCAATTGTATATTCTTAAGTGCATACATGCTATAAAGGCAGTTATTAAAAATACTACATACAACACTGATAGTAGACAAAACAAAAATGTTTGCAATGATTTTAAGAGAAAGCCAATTTTAAAATTAAAAAGAAAAATGAAATGGCTGAAATAGGATTCGAACCTGCCAGTTTACGTCTACATTCTTCTAGTGAAACCCCCTTACCAACTGCGCTTAGAGGGCTTTTTAATATACACCATTTTAACAATTAGCCATTTGCATTTAAATGTATATCAATTTACAAGTACACGTTTACGAAATATACCGACTACAGGGTCAAATTCAAGAGTGCCTGGACAATACTTAAGTTAAGGTAATTTACTCTAAACTTTTTGTGTGACAACAACATGGTTACCTTTTATGGCCTTAGTATTAAATTAGCAATATTAAATAAGCATATCAAAGTATCAATAGAATGAAATATGTTAAATGTGTTAAATATATTTTTGCTGATATTGGAATTTGGTGTATTTTGGGGTGAAAATTATTTCTCCTGAGTGAGTGCTATGATGACACACTGATTAACTTGGGTAAAAGTTTAGCTCCTTGAATTTTAGCTCATTTTCTCTTGAAATTGACCCACACTGTCATGAAATAGCCAGCTGCCTAGGTGTGTACCATTAAAAGTGGACTGGTGAAAGAAACATTGACTTTAATAGTTTAAAAGATACTGGGATAACTTGAAGGAAACTTGATGAATTAACTTGTGTTATTTATTTTTAAAAGTAGTAATTTATCTAAGTTGCCAGAACATTAACCTGTGTCAGATTCAGAACTCTAGTTGTGTTTCACACCTGTTTGAAAGTTTACTTATAACTGGTATAAGATTGTAGAATGTCAGTTGTATTAACCTGAAGTTCATTGACATTTGTCAATATTTTATTTTTATATGTTTGATTACAGGTAATATAACCTGTAACGTGAATTTCTTGTCGGATGCTGACACAAGAGAACACCATGCTATTTTTTGGTGACCTGCATGCTATTTCTATCTTATTAGGGTAATATGCTATATAAATAAGCTCAGTAATTGGCCGTTTGAGCATGCTATTTTAATTTTACCAGTCAGTGTGCATGTCAGGGCCAAGAGGACCTCTAAGTGTTCCCAGTGCCTGAAAGGGCTGAATGGACATTTCATTATCGCAAAATGGGCAGAAAAAACTTGAAGTAAACTGAATTTAAGTGGAAAACTGCATGATTCCTAAAGAATTTCCCAGGAAGATGGGGGCGGGGGCGTTGTGGAAGTCACCAGCTATAGCATAACAATTGGCCTCGGGCAGCTCAGATTACCTTGATCATTAAGTTTTCTTCATAACTGAAATGTTTAATCAGATATTTTAAGATGTGCATAGTTAATTAATCAATTTAATGATCAATTAAATAATCAATTATATAACCAATTAAGTAATCCAGTAAATTAGATTATGTCATACATAGCATGAGTCAGGTTTTAAGGCAATGTTTTATTATCTTTGTGAAACAATTGTTTATGAATTATTTATTTACAATGGCAGTTTACTGACTCACTGGTTAAATGTGCAAGAATTATCGGATTTTCTTTTCTTTTATGGCTCATGTTCTTTGTTATAGCACAGTGGTTTAAGATAATTCAAGTCTGCTTAAGGTGTTTTAAGGACAAAGTGTATTTTAGATTTTTAATGTGATATGTTTATGCTGTATTAATGTTCTAATTTCTTGATAATTAATTGTTTTGACAACATTTTCTGTTATGAAATAGTACCTGTTATTTTTGTCTCATTTACCAACTTGTAAATGTCAGCGATTTTTATTTATATGGTATGCTTGACTGATTAGCTTATACTATAAATGCACTTTGCATTTCATTTTGCTCTGATAAGAGATTTTCACGCACAGATGAACATATATAGTAAAATAGTAATAAACAGGTAATATATAACCCTGAACGGAAATGGAAATTTATCTACAGTCGTGAATTAATATCTTAGTATATGTTTGTATTTCATTTCTTCTTACAGGTGTCGTGAGAAGGTATAAATCAACAAATTTGGAAGTTTGATGACATCACAGGCTGTTAAATTCAAGGATCGCTTACAAAAGATTAATTGGCGTGATTAAGACAAATTTAAAAGGAACAAAAGGAGCATTGAAGAAGTGGTTACAAATAAAACTGATCTAATGACAGAATCGCTCATTCGAATGAAGGATATCTGTACACGGAGCTAAATGATTTGAATCACTTGGCAGGGCAAAAAGGTGGCGTGAAGATATTAAATTATATTTATAGTGTAAAGTAAAACATGGAAAATGTTTCTTCATGTGGATTTTGTTGTGATTGGAATGAAATAATGAATTAAATTACAGTGGTTGTAGGAAAAGGATTAAAAAGTGGAACTGTTTGGAATTGAAAATTTAACAGAATGTCAGCCTCGATGGAGATCAGTAGTGCACCAGGGGTCAGCGGTGGAATGGCATCGCCAGTGGAAGGCGATGACGTTTTTGGGGATGGTAGGTATACATTTATATCAGATATTTTATATCAGACCATAAATGCCTCTGTGACCAGAATTTGCATACAAGTGTTTGCCTGAAGCATACTAATTTGGGGTCAAGGTGAAATTTCTTGATTATGGTAGAGTTTTAGCTACATTATATATTACTTTAGTTCTTCAGGCCCTGAAGTCCAGTTCTTTCAGAATACATTTGCAGGCTTTATCCTAGCCATTTTTGGAAAAGTACCTTCCTAAGGTTGGGAAATTTGCATCATAAAGTTGCTTTATTGGGAAAAATATTTTGTACCTTTTGAATTCAAGCCTCCTTCATGGTTATTCTGAATTGTGCAAAAAAGTTTATTCCAACCAATGCATTGATATATAATATCATTCAAAGCATAAAAATACATTAAATTGTGTGGAAACATCATCTGCCTGATACCATACTGGAATTAACTCAAGAATTTCAGTTCAGTTGGGAATTTTGTTTAAAGATTGGGAAAAAACAAGCATATTTGCCATTGGGAATGGGTCTGGTAATCCTACCTGTGGTGACACTGGGAAAAGGCAAGCATTGAAGATGTTTCTTACACCAACATCATTAATTCACTGATATCTCGGGTACTTGGTATTATTAGGTATCTTCATAGGCTCATAATGTTGGGGTGTCAGGTCTGTAGGGTTATGGTCAAAGTCTCTGATGCTAAAAATAGATTCTCTTACTATTCCTTGTACTAACGCTATCATTCTTAGCACTCTACCTTTTGTTAGCGTTTTTAGGCCTGTTTGGTCAAGGTCATTGATGCTAAAGATAGATTCTTTTATTCCATTGGAGAGCATCTACATGTACTTGCTTTTACTGATATTCTTGTGAACTTAAGGTTGTAGAATGAATTTTATCATTGACATAATTAATTAACATGAAAATGTTTCATTAAAATATTATTTTGTAAATAGTTATTCAAGTATTATCCATTTCACCTGTTGGTTAATGTGACAGGTCCACAATAGTATGAACTTTTGTATGATGTAATTCTGAAATGATTCATAAAAAAACAACAATATTTAACATGTCAGGTCATTCTGTCACATGACTGTAACAGACTCAATTGAAATTTAACAAGGAAAACTTCAGAATGAATACAAAAACAAGGAAAAATTCAGAATAGATGTGTTCTGAAGAGTAGATAACAACTAGTATATTTAAAATTAAATGCTTTTTAGATGACTCACAAAAAAATGTGAATTGTGAATGAACAAAAATTGTATTGATTTTTTTCTGGACTAAAAGTGGCATAAAATTTCAGCATTCGTATTTAATTTTTATAATTTTTTCAACAGATTCAAGAGACAAGAAGAAAAAGTTTAAGCCATTTCAAAAAATGCGGAATTTTTTCCGAGGGAGTAGTAAGAAAAGGTTCAAACCAGAGGAAGCTGGCGGCCAGAAATCACACTCCATAGGAGCACTACATCAGCGGGGAGGAAGTGGTGATGACGATGATGACGGAGGGTATTTAACTTGCTCATCTTTAATGTTACTTTATTAGTTTGAGATCTACAATATTTTTGTTTGTTTATAAGACGGATCTTTTATAAGTCATCTCAGAGTCCCAATTTTATTATAATGAATAGACTGAAGCCAGTGTATCATTTTAATGACATTTGAATGACTTAGATTTTACGGACTTATTACATTACAGGTACATGTACATTGTATAACTAGCTATCCGGCAGAAATTTGGGTTTCCAGTAAGCTGGAAAGAAGACCTAAATTATCTGGCCCCAACTGACAAATGACGATTAAAAATTCACCCAAGAAAATGTAATTAACAGTGTTCAACACTGAATCTAATACACTTGATACTATTCTGCTATTAAACATACAGGACTGTGAATTATTACTTATTATGCAATAATTATCAAGTGCATTATTACTTATTATGCATAACATAATAAAGTAATGCTGTACAGTCATGCAATAATTATGATGTGACCTCAATAAACCAAAATGATATCACGAACATTACTTGTCTGTTCAACAGTAAGTTCAAGATGTTTTATATCAATTTATTTCTTTCTGATTGCATGTTATAACAGAAATATATGTCAATTTTCCTTGCCTTGTTACATAATATATTACTTGATTTATCGTTCAAATCCTTTGTAATTGATATATATTATATTACTATTCATTTTAACTTGAACCATGCATTATTCTAAAACAACCCACTCTAAATTGGTATCTATTTCATCATTTTACAACTTGCTGACTTAATTTAATTTTCTGATGTAGCTTATTTGTAAAAATTAAGATTTTATGGCAATGGCACAAATTATAGCTGAGTCAAGAGAATTATAATATCAGGGGAAATAATTCCATGAATGTCACGTAGATTTTAATGTAAGCAATATGTCTTGTCAACGTTGAAAGTGATACATCAGTCTGATTGAGGCTCAGAGACAGTCACACTGGGATTACATATATACCTGATAAACATGTTGATATGCTATTCAACATAAGTATACCTATCGAGTTTTCCAAAATTGATGTCATGGTGACACATTTAAATGTCAATGTCAGGTTTAAAATTAACTATAAAATTATATTTATTTGAAAATTGCATATATACAAATTTTTAATCAATTTTTGTATGAATATTCATGAATGTGCGGCCTTGTAGATATCTGAATAATGAATATAAGGAATATAAGCAGTGCTCTAACAGGGAGCTCAGAAAAAAGTTTTATAACCTAGAGATTAATTAAGATAAACTTAAAAAGAGAAAAACCATCTCTGCATTGAAATTTCATATAATAGAATTAAAAGATGATAAATTTTGTAGATTCAGACCCAAGTCTCTTGGTCTGGCTGGCAGCAGAAGTATATCAGAGGACAGCATATTTAAGCCCGACCCCAAAGAACAGACGCCGGGGGTTCTGGAGAATAAAACGGTCTCTATGGAAAATATTGACACAAACCCATTTCAGGTAAAACTTGATAACTTGACAAATTACTCACATATACTGTATATGTATTTAATCTAGTATTTGTATATATAGACAGGTTACATATATATAATTAGCATATATTAGCATAAATTAGCATAAATTAACATACTAATTGAAACTGCAATGACAAAAATGTAGTACAGAACTTGTATTCAATATATTAAAGTTTTGTTTATCGAATGCATGGCATGGAAAAAGCCCAGAAAACTTTCTTATAGCTGAATTAGTATAGACGTGAGACAGCCTGTATCCGTACAATCATGTGTCTGAAAGATGGGGAAATTATTGTTACTTTAGGCTTTGAAATATTAAGATTTTTGTTTTTTCAATCCTTGAATTTTTCAATACAGTTGGATTGCATGCAAAAAAAACAGTGCCATTTAAAAACAATCTTAAATGCATGACAAAACCTAAACCCTTCTTTCATCATTTAAGTGTTTAAACCTAAATCTTGAGTCACTATTAAGCAGTGAGCTGTATCATATGATGGTGTTGGGGGGGGGGGGGAGTGAAAATGTTCAAAATGAGGCCACCAAAACCAAAATCATTAAAACATATGAATCATGACAAAAATGGCAAATGTCATTCGAAAGATATAATATTATGTACGAATGAAAAAACATATAGATCGTAGGTAATGCAAGTTAAATGACATCACGGAAAATTCATTTTCCTTTTTAATGGGTCAAAACGAGCGGCATTCTTTACATATTTCAATTTTTACAAGCCGTGTGTATTGAAGCAAGCATAACCCATTTAATTATATGGTAGTAAGCTGGATATACGAGATCAAAAGAGACTGGAATGAAAATAAAACTGCGGATTGATTTCCATACATTTTCTTTTCAAAGCAACAAATAAGGCAGTGAAATATGCAATAAATCTTCGTGTAGTTTTCTTTTTTTCTTTCTGTCTACATCTTGTTGATGACAGTAAAGTATGAGAAAACGTAATATGTAAATGATTGAAGTTTATTTATGTTTTATAATTAATGGTAGGCAAAATTATTATGAAATATAGAATGATGAAACGTAATTCCTCTTTTAATTGATATTATAATAACAATATTAAATTCTAAAGGTTCATAATGTAGGATTGTCCTTTAAAGATTGAAAATTTCACAACTGGACTGGTTTCTTTTTAAGCCTCTATCACATCAGCTGTACGAAATTTGGTTCGTACGATGTATAGAGAAATTTGTGCCGTAGTTTAAGGTGGCAGGCAATTTCGCAGTCTTATAATCTAGACAGATTTGTAGATAAGTTACTTAATATCATTTGATTACGGCCGCAGTAGCAGCAAGATGCTTGTGCGGCAAACCTGCGGTCCCCGCAAGACAAACGTTAAACATTTTTAAACATGAGAACCTCTAGAAATCGTGAGTCTGTCATACGATTGTCTTACGACAGTCTTTAGACATACAAAATCTATCAAAAAATCGCAGAAATAATGTGCATGTTGAGAAATCACTGCGACGTTGCAGTAACCTTGCAACCTTAAAGAATCCGTACGAATGTCTTGCGGCTCCCGCACGAAACACAGCGATTTTTGTCAAAATTTGTTTGTATGGCTGCCGTAGGGTTGATGTGATAGAGGCTTTAGTAAAATACGAAACATCAAGAACAATATAAAGATTACATTTTGAGGCCCAATTATTCAAACCTAAGTTATGTTATGATTATAGAACATTAAGGCTGCATACAAAATACTTTATCATACTACTAGCTGCTGGATTTTAGCATGCTAATCTTAAATCCCCTTAGATTAATATTGAACCCTTCCATATTTAGATTTAGGCAAGTCCATTATTAACATATATGTCAATATTTACAGTTTGAAATTTAAAAATGGCAACATCTGCTTTAGATGACTTAATTTTATTTATGAAATATTTATCATTACACATAATTGTCTCATGAAAATATTTTGGTTTTATAAGTTTAAAATAGAAAAAACAGTTAAATAGTGTTTGTAATGTGAATTTGAAATAAAATAAGATTTGTCATGTGAAAGTATCTTTTAAAAAACCTGTAAGTGGTGTCATACTATATATATATTATTAACATAAGTATGTGACCTGGAGGGGATAGAATTTATCTTAAATGCCATCAGGTCATGCTATTCCAAGCATGTAAATTGATATATGTTTTGCTTGTATGCACACATACCAAATTACTAATCCATATCCAAGATAAAAATAAACATGGGACAGCTCAGTATTTGTGGTAATGTAACTAATCTATGCCACTGTATGTATGTAATAAAGCCTGGCCCGGCACAATTCCTAAACCTGAGGCTATATGGTCACTAACTTCAGATAATTTGCCTCTCACCATTTTGGTATGAATGATGTGCCATGGTCTTTGAAATCTGTTGTGTTAGGAAGCAATCCAGCTAGCTGATGGAAGGTTGATAATTCTTGTTAATTTAAGTGCCCCCTTCTTAAATGTTTCTCTTCATGAAATATGATGAATAGAAGTACCTGGAGCCTAGCATGAAAGCTGATCTACCCTTACCACTCTATATATCTTAAAAAGACATGTCCATCTTTTAATCTGGACAAAACCTTTCATTATTTTTAGGAAAACTTACAAAATATATTTACTGACTGTAAAGTGAACAGTGCAGACCATGATCAGAGAGCATGGATTGTAATCTCAGGGGAATGTGCTGGCTGATTGTGGTCTGCACTGATCGCATGGGTAAAATCTGTTGTCAACAGTTGTTGGCTTAAAATCCAAACAAAGAAACATTTTGACCAAAGTCCTTGCAGCTGGCTCGATCATTAGAATTCCCGTTCTAAAATCATTTAAATTAAGAATGGAGTGATCCATATCAAGGCAGTGTATGCCAATCACATATTTTTAAGAGGGTTAAAATTTGAATGCTGTTGCAAACAGATATTGCATTGTCCTTTTCATGAAGTTTATATCACATAGACCAGTGGCAGGCAGCCTGTGTATATTGATAAGCATGATGGTATTTTGTTAAGGTGGGGAAGGATCCTTTCGTAAAGCCTTTGATTTCAAAGAAAAAAGGAATATCACAGTGCATTCTGATTGTTATTATGCTAAAGAAGTATTGAAACAATAATTCTATTTTATTGGTCCTCAAAACACCCAGACAGGTAAATTTTGTATACAATGTAATGTGTAGCATTTTTGTATTAAAACTTGTAACATAACAATTTTGATAGGTATTATATCATTATTATGATACATATTTATACATAACAATACATCATTCACAAAGGTTTTATTTTAGCTCTAATCTCCTTTTCAATTAGATCTACAAAACTTATTAAAAAATAAAACCATTGTGAATGAGATAGAGCTATATATATCCATATATCCACCTATTTTACACACACACTATTTACCTATATAGTACAAACATATTATATACTTTCAGTGTTTTCCCTTTTAGATACATGTAAAAGAATACTAATTTGAAATTGTGATGATTTTCAAATTTTATTATGATTAAAATGTATAGTGAAAGGGGATAACACTTATTAAAATTAGACACTAGTAAATAAACTGGATCATTTCAAAATTAAGCAGCCGCAGTAGGTTTCTTAATTCTGAAGGGTCAGGGCTGGCCTATTTCCTTGCTTAGAATATAGGCATCCTGTATGTATGTATAGTCAGTATAGTTATATAATATGCCCTGCACTAACACCAGCACCATTGGTTTACAGAGTGAATTATTCGCCAAGCTGCGCTCTCGACAGTCAGACTCGGATGTTGACGAGGGGTTGCCGTACAGCCCCTTGACTACGCTTACTCCACATGGCCTTATGTTTGACACGGGCCGGAAGGTAAGAAGCCACAGTGGTGTGTGTGTGATACTATTAGCTAGACTGGAGTTGTGTTACAAATACTAACAAATGCATGTTTATTTTTGCCAGTTTTATTTGTGATACAGTTTTTAAGATTTTATTTCTTTTACCTCAGTTTTCTTTGTGGAGTTATAACATCATTATAAAAAAAATATTTTTTTTTTGCTATTTACCTTTTTTGGTAATTAAATTAATTTGCGAATAAGAAATAATGTAAAATGTAATTTTTCCTTTTTTTCCCACAGTTTTTTTTTGTGTTAAAACACTAAATGAAGGATTGGTAATAATGTGTTTTAATAAAGCATTTTTATTAGATTAATTATCAATACCATTCAATAGTTGTTATATTACCATTAATACTATCCAATATTGTGCTCTGCTAATATTGTCCTTTATATAGTGCATGCCTCTATACCCAGGTTTCTTTATAATGTTTGCATCTATTGTCACAGTCTTTTGTCAGTCTTGTCAATTAATGACAGTTATATTGTGTGATAATTATGTTCATTTCATCAAATCAGATTTCCCTTCGGACATTACTCTCATGTGGTACGCTTTTATTCTTCTTTGTAGTTCTTAAAAGCATAGGTTTTTGTCCTTTAGGGCATTTTTTATCAACAACTTTAAACTCACTAGACAAAATACAATGAGTCAGCAAAAATTTTTGTCATGTTTTGTTTATAGTTTTTTTTAATATACAAGTGAAAGGGAGACAACAGTTGAATTCACTGGCTGGCTTTAGTAAACTTTCTTAGAATCTCATAGTACAATTTTGTTCTTGCTATTTTAAAATTATTTTTACATGACTGCTACAATATGGTGTGGACACTCATTATTTTAGAAAAATTATGCTCACTTAAGGTTTTAAGATTTTTCAAGAACAAAAGAAAAAGTATCAGTTTTATTTGAACAGTTGTAGATATGAATCGTTTGTTGTCAGCGAATTTGTATCAAATAGCGCTAACTTTAGAAAACGGTGCTGAATATTGATTATTGGTTGCCATGGAAACGTCTCGTACTGAATCTGAGAGGAGATCACCTGACAGTTTCGCATTTCAAGTCAAAACACTGCCATTTATGGCATAAACAACACGGAATTTACTATTGATTCAATTTTTATGGGAGATTTTTGTTTGGATTTTAATGATGTTTAACCAAGAATACAAGGTAAAACCATTATGATTTAAGATTGTCGTGCAGTGTCAAGCTTTTCAAGATGATGTCATTCTACCAGTGTGATAAGGAACGGCTGTTTTTATTATTTGTTATTGTTTTGCTTTTTTCCTTTAAGTTGATGTAGGGATTTTCTCTCTTCATGTTTAAAGGAGCTTTCTCATAGCCGAGGTGAAATTTAAAATATGAAACTGTACTAAATATGGGATAGAATTGATACATTGGTGTTGAGCAATTTATTAATATATTTGAAAAAAATGCGTACGTGATTGTGGTATATAAGTTTCTAGTCTTATGAATGGCAAAATATTCACAATCTATATTTATGTGATAGTTATGACAATGACGCAAATGATAAAATTATTTAAAAGGCCTTTTAGCCTTAGCCCTTTTGCCACTGACCCCCCTCCTGTGATCTCTTTAACTTTCCCATTGTACACTTGTGCACAGTCCTCCCCATTTCCCTGCCCCCCCCCCCCTTCCCCCAAAGAAAAATATAAAAAGTAAAAGTAATC
>NW_026861193.1:0-118031 GCF_026571515.1 Ruditapes philippinarum | reverse complement strand
TCTTATAATAGCTTTAGATCTATTGGCGTAAATGACAATATTTTGTGTTAAGTAAGAATTATCTTTGAATGTCATATGCGGCATTCTAGGCATTACTGTTAAAAGTTGTCCCTTCTGCATCTATTCAGGTACGATTTAAAAAAAAAACAACCTGAAACAACACTTCGGACTTGTAAAACAGATTAAAATAATACATAGATGTAGCTTCTAGATAGATAGAGGATATTTGTTTGTTTTGCATGTAAGATTGAAATATAATTTCACTGAGTGAACACCAGATGTAATATTTTCACGAGTGGCGTAGCCACGAGTGAAAATATAATAGCTGGTGTTTACGAATGAAATATATTTCAATCTTATATGTAAAACAAATAAATTTTCTTTTTATTTCATGCTTTTTAAGTGATTTTAAGTATATTTTTACTAATTTTGCCGCGTAACGTCACGCATTCTCCTGTGTAACGTCATCACATCATGACGTCACATCATCAATTTTGAAATATAGGTCTGTTAAATTTCTCTAATTTTTTTACATTTTTAGCATGGTGTATGATGGCATCGACTTTCTTTTCCTAAAGAAGCAAAATTAACGCATGACGGCATTTATTTCTACCTGTTATTCCATTTAGTTATGATTTTCTTTTCATCCGCATTCATATATAGTCCGGCTACAGTGAAAATTATATTTTATAAATTTCACTAGTGGTTTATCAGAATATAATCATCTGATAAATTACAATAAACCACTGGAAAGCATGAAATAAATGTTTCTAAATTCAAAGTTTTTACTATTTCATGTTTAAATGTTGAATTCTGCTTAAGCCGGTTGCTAGGGGGCGTGGATGGTAACTTGCACTTTCCAGTACGTCCATGAACAGCTCAATCAAACCGAGCCTGCAACATTTTCAATTTTGACGTGTTGGGCTTTTTTTAGGGATTTTGTTTTTATCTATTTTGTGATAATATGACCATATTAGTTGAATGCATTTAGCAAGTAACTTACTGCAACAGAAAGTGAATTTGTTTTTTGCCACAAGCAAAGCTAGTGCCAAACAAACCAGCATCCGTGCAGTCTGATAGGGCTAAATATAGTTTATTTTAAACATATTTGTTTTAGCCCGATTGCAAAGCAAGTTCTTGAACTTATAATAATGATTTTCGAGTTCGCTTCCTAAACCTAATTAGTACTGGGTGTCATATGAGGAGTCATGCTCGCGACTCGAGTAGTAGGAATCGAACCATGATCCTTTAGTGGAGAGGCAGATACCTAAACCACTAGGCTACCGCTTCGCTGTGGCTGTTATATTGTTGGAAGCGCAATTTTTGTATTTGTTGTAAACATAAACTGTTTCCAAACTCAAATGCAGAGCAAATCAATTTACACTTACATAAACGATTGTTTGTTAAACAAATTTAAAACAATAAAGATGTCATAGTTTTGAGATTTTATACATGTAAACAACATACATGTATACAAAACAATTATCACAATATGATAAAATACACAATCTTAAATTGAAAAGGTAACATGCAAAAAATGCCATAAATATATATGCCATAACGTATATACCTTAGGATTTGCATAAATTTAAACTTACGTAATTTATTATGTATTGAGCTTTTTGGGAATATGAAAGTCCAGAACTCTGGAATAATCCTTAAAATGTCAAGTGTCATTGACGTATTTACGTGCTATCAAAAATGTGTCAAAATGTAATACATTTTTTATCTAATATCAATTATATTTTATGCCATTTCAGTTGCCGTGCGCTTTAAAAATAAAGATTGTAGCCATGTAATTGCTTATTCATTGCACAATATCATTCATCAAAAACATCACATCTTAATACCGAGAAGTTGAATACAAATATAATAAGATTTTTTTTTTTTTTTTTTTTTTTTTTGGGGGGGGTAATATTAATAGATGTTTTCACATAGCAATTTATACCTCCACTGGTCGCTATTTTTGGTGTCATTCCCAAACATCAAATGCTTAACATCAGATGTTACGTTTATGCTTCAATTATTATAAAGAATCCAACAGTACAATATATATGCATATATGCATTTTATCTCAAATTACGGCATACTCGTATAAAGGTTTACAATCGTCAGCAGTGAATATACAGTACATTACTGTTGCATTATTTTATAATAATTGAACCATAAACGTAACATTTAAACAATATAAGCATTTCAAAAATCTTCAGAGCAACAATATTAATATTGATAACAAGTGAAAAAAGAATGCAAGAAAAGAAAAACATAATATACCACTCTTATATGTTAAAGTTTATTTTTTCTAGGAAGATGTAAAATGTACGAATGTGTATTTTGACCATAAATTGTAGCGACAATTCAATCCTTTCTTCCTGGGGGAGGTGCTTTATTTCTGTGTAACATTTTCACTGTACTTATTTTAAGATTTCTTTAAATCATCGCCCTTAAACCAAAACAATGCCTTTCACTACTTGAGTATTTCGGAAATTTAAATTTTCAATTGTTTTCTTATTATATGTCAAGATTTCAAGGATCAAATATTAGTCACTTATTGTTTGCTTATTGATACACATCTATACATGATGTGGTTTAATTGTTGGTCCAATATTTACTTCCTTTATATTAGTTGAGTGTCATCTATAGATGAACTTTCAGTGGATTTAGATATATTGTAATCAAAAATTGTATATGCTCAAATATAAGTTACCGAAAAAAAGATTTACAATTTTAAAGACATATTGATAATCTATTCACATTTAACTTTGATTGCAACTAGTCCTTGATATTTAAATGTTTCATTACAAATTTTAAAATTCTAATCTAAAACTCGCTTATAGTTCCATATGATATTTGCATTCAGTTAATACTGAACATCGGTCTTGTTCAAAGCCGATGTAACTTTTTAAAATGACCCTATTGAATTTTTTGTCTAACCTTAAAAGAATCGCATACTTTTAAAATCATTTTACGTTCGCCATAATGACATTTCCGCTTTACAATACAGTCATGTTACTATAATATTTACTGTTGTAGAATGTTATTATTGCAATGAATGCCCTACGCAAATAAGCTTTTGTATGTCCAGACACTTCGATTTGTCATTGATTGTACAAAAAAGCCATTTGCTAAAAAAAAAGAAAAAGAAAATATCTGAGTTGCACAAAATTAAGGAAAGTTGTACATGTAATGAATACTAACTGTTTCGATCATTACAACGTCGGTCTTGCAAAATACATTAATACACTCTTCTAAGAAATGAAGTAATATATATATAACGCCTCAATAGATATTCCGCTATATCGACCCCGGTTGATGTTGGCTTTTCCCTACCTCCTCATAAAGAGGCCCTATCAGCTTTATATGTATACCATGTGTAATGTAAGCATTCTGAAACTGGAAACGGTTATCTGGTCTGAATTTTAAAAGGCAATGGCTCACGTTTTTATTTAAAAAATAAATAAAAAAAAGATGCAATTGACGGTAAAATATTTCATTTTCTAGGTTGTTAAAAGGCGATTGAAGCATGGAAAAGGATCGCCTTCACTACGTCTAATTACCTTGATGGAAGTGATGTCAACATTTTTATTTTATTTATTTATTTTTGCGAACAATTTGATACTCATATATACCTCCAAAATAAAGCGAAGTGATGAAATGGATAGCCTAATAGTTTTATTACATATTTGAGCATATGAATCGTTAGTTAAATGAAAGAACAAACAAAAGTTGCAGTCGAATGACAAACTCCTAGCCGTTGTCATTTGTAGAAAATGCTTTTAATCTATGTAGAGATCAAATCATTTTATATCCTCCTGCAGACTGAAGCTAGGCTTCGATTATAAAAACTATCCCCGAAAGTTTGAAACAATTATGTCCAATAGTAGTGAAAAAGATTCTGTTAAATTGTTTCACGGACACACGCACGCACGAACAAGTGACGTATTTCTTAGGATAATTATACTGACATTGTTTTTTTGAAAGAGAACTGGCTCTTAATTCGAGACTGGCGGGAAATTCGCCAATGTAGTTAATTGGCTTGCAGGCAGGGCTGCAAGCCATTTCATATGGAAAACTTGTTCCGGTTAGGTGGTTTCCTGCTTACATCTGTTGGTGCATGATTGAACGTGAAACCAGCAGAAATCGTGCCAATCGCAACTTTTCGGCCTTTTCCGTCACTCTTCAGATTAATGATAATAGCCGATGTAGTTCCGATTGCAATCGTGACAATTCGGGCGATTCCGTCATACTGCGGAATCAGACGAAGTAATATTACGGAAATCTAAGCTATTTTAGCTACTTCGGTAATCCAAGTTTGTTTATATAAATAGGATTTCTATTTTTACTTGATTTATCGGTTTAAACCGTAATAAATTATAAACGAAATTGTTCCGTTTCAATTGTTTTTCAAGACGCAAAAGTTAGTTTCTTTTATAATTGTTTTTTGTCTGTATTAGTTTTATACGCTGTATTAGTATTCCGTCTTCAAAGGGTGGTCCTGCTTACCAAATCACGCATGATCGAGTTATATTTAGATCTACTAAATTTCTTGGTGAGGTAATCTAAAAATAGCCCATGCATATCATTAACCTTGCCACGTGCTGATCCAAACTCCTCGCAGCGGTTACTTCCCCTGGTCTGTACAGTTAAAGTAGCAAAGCGTGACGTAACAGCTGTGAGGAGTTTATTTGTGATCGTGTAACATAGTTGATACATGCTTATTAATTGGTACCACGTAACGAAGTATTTTAGTGCATTTACTTGTCTATAAAGCAAAGGAATGATTTCGCTGCGAGAAAGGGGATATGAAATGTGCACACTAATGTCTTGTTTTCCTTCAGTATCACGTTAGTATTTTTACGATTGATCATTTTCTTTATTAGTTTTATACAATAGAGAATAGATTTCAAATCGTTTTGACAAAAAATATTCGGTTTTCCAAAAAAAAAAACCAACTAAATAAACCCTTTATGATATACAAATACCGTAATTAAAAAAAATGTGATAATAAATTGAAACCAAAAAAACACACAATTTTAAAGGGTTGGGATGAAGTCACAACTGTGCAAGCCTTTCCTTTTAAAAGGAAACTTTATTTTTAATATCAATCTTACAAGATCAATCTTACTAAGCTAACTCGAAATTCAAAACATGTTCCATATATTGTTTACTTTTTATTGACAAAAACCTATGTCAGAGTCTGATCGTAGTTCAAAGTTAGCTAGAAATTGAATTTCGACCTACTTATACAGAGCTCAAAACATTTTGGAGGCTGTGAGTTAGCGAAGTACCTCCGTGTAAATACATGAATAATGTATTCCGATAAAAATTTGTGTGTTATATTTTTGTTAAAATATGTTATCTAAATGAGGTTATAACTTACAATAAAAGCAAAAAACGTGACAATATAAATCGTCTATCATACATTGGTTTATAATTTTGAACATCTTATTCGTTTTGCATGCATGCATGCGTACGAACATGCGTGCGTGTGTGCTTATGAACTGAGTGCGATTGAGATCTTTAACAGTGTATAGCCGCAAACAAGCTAAATTCACTAAATTTCGTATTGTCGCGATAAGACAACAAACACAGTAATATAAATCATCCAGCGTCATGAAATGATGCTCTTAAATTACCACATTTATTCATTCGGAACACTTGGCTGATTTTCCGATAATACTGCCGGTCACAGGAAATACTAAATAAGTAGTTTTACCACTTCACTTGAAACAATGAAACATTAGAAATAGTGTATATTATAATGCAAATTAAACAATTTTATCTCAAAACTCAAAAGTAACGATATATGAGACAAGCGAAGAAGGGGAAACATGGCAGTAGACGGTCGTAAAATAAGACAATCTTTGTATGAAGGTTCGGACATAGAACATGATTTCCGATGTTCCCCTTGTAGTAAAGGTGGGAAGAATGAAGCCGCTATCAAGCACTGTGTGGAATGTGATGAAAATCTGTGTCAAAGTTGTATGGATGATCACAATAAATTTTCATCCATGACAGGCCATCAGTTACTAGATACAGTGAAACAACCGAGCGGGCGACAGCAGGAACTACCAAGTCAGAGATGTGAGAAACATGGAGGAAAATCGATAGATGTCTACTGTCCTGGTCATGATACAGTATGCTGCTCGAGGTGCATATCCGTTGAACATAGGTAGGAAATTTAACTTAACTTTCGATGACCGACAGATATAACGTTAAGGAAATATGAGTATCATTCTTTCTTCAATCCAAATTAGTAGGAAACAAGTTTTATCCGAATGAGTTATTAAAACACTTAGACGTATTGAGACAAAGCTAGGGGAATAGTTTTGCCAAGGATACTTCTGACTTTTTGTACTGACCAAATGTTACATCATCCAAAGCTAGTGTGGGGACATGGCCGGATGGTTAACTAGCTAGACTATTAATCTAAGGAACTTTTGTCGCGTCGGTTTAGACCCTGTCAGGGGCATTCCGTTGTTTCCTTAAGCGAGAAACTTGACGTTAATTTGCTCAGTACTGGTTGGTTCAATAAGATTAGGCTTCACAAACAATAAACTAAATTTATTTCTGTATAACCTAAAAATTAAATCGTTTATTTCGAATCATTTGGTTTGCTTCTTACTTTGTCCGGGGAGAAGATACCTGTTACTATGAGATAATTCTGGAATTCGAGTCCTGGTTGAAGCAGTTGAAAATTATCAAATGTCTTTTTGTATTATTATTATTATTATTATTATTATTATTATTATTATTATTAACTTTTTTGCAGTGGCTGTAAAGGAATAATATTCATACCAGACATCGCGTGTAAGACTGACACCACTCAGAAACTAAAGCTGCTTGAAACTGAAATAAACACTCTTCAGGCCCGCTTTCATGCCTTCAAACAAAACAAGCAAGAAGAACTGGGAAATGTTAAGAAAGAAAAGGGTAAATTGATTGAAGAAATAAAATCAGAACGAAAGAAAATCAACGACCGTTTGGATAAGATGGAAAAAGAACTTCTTCAAGAAGCAGATGCCATCTTTCAGATAAAACTGCAACATATAGAGTCAAACTTGAAAGACGTTGGTGCAAGGATCGCTGTACTACAAGAAAGTTTACAGAAGATAAATGCTGCTAAACATGAAAACGAATCGGAGAGATATGTACAGATAAAGCGCGTCAACGAGGAAAGAAAAACTGCAAGCGATTGTTTAAAAGACTTTGAAAGGCCAAGTAAAACAGACAAATTACGGTTCGATCCATATCAGACTGATTCGGAATGCAACACTATTGGAAGCATACTCCATCTTCCAGCCATTGAAGTCGAAAAATGTTTTGGTGAATTTAATGTTAAGGTAGCAGATGACTGGTTTAGATGCGATATAACTGACATGTGTATGTGCAAAGACGGTTGTATAGTCATGGTGGATTCCAACAACAAGCGGATCAAGAAAATGAACAATTCCTTCCAGGTCATTTCTTCGCTGAAAATCTCTAGCACTCCTAGTTGTATTTGTGAGATAAACTCGTCAATATTGGCGATTACTCTGTGGAAAGGGAGAGTTAAGTTTATCTCCAATGAAGATCCAATGAAGGTCACACACTCGTTCAAACTCGGTTTAGGATGCCGAGGTATTGGATATAATGACGGGATGTTATATGTTTGCTGTGGCGGTTGGAAACAAAGCCCTGACTTTGAAGGCGATGGTCGTATAAAAGTATTTTCCATGTCTGGAGTACTTCAATATGAATTATCTTATCAAGGTGAAATTGAATGGCCTCGACGTTTGTCATTTTCAAGCTCTTCAAAGCGTTTCTTTGTGATTGACGGGTATCAAGGTATCATTCATATAGATAAAAACCGAAGCATAACAAAAGCTTATGTAGATAACAAAGCTGGCCCCTGTTGTATATGTAAGATAAACAAGAATCTGTTCTGTGTTGCTCATGAGTCAGGAAATCTACTTTTGATGTCACATGACGGGAAGGATCAGGTAGAACTACTGATCAAACACGCTCGTAAAGCAAAGCCTTCTAGTATGTGTTTCGATAACAAAACATCACGGCTTGTAGTCTGCCATATGGGAAGTAACAAAGTTTTCGTTTATGCTTTAAAAGTAACTGATTGATTTATTTAAATGGACATACCGGTACATCTTGTGATTAAATCTGATAGAACTACCGCTTGTGAAATGAGGCAGATGTGTGTCTCTGAATAAAGTGAAAAGAAGATTACTTTAACATTGTGTCACAAAGTATATATTAAATAGCATGTAATATAATATTTCTGGACGATATATTGCAGCGTAAGAATTATGTTATATACACATTACTTGTTTTCATTAAAATTCAAAGGCATATTTATTTGATGACTTCAAAAGAATCCTGCAACTACATGTATATTAAAAATATTAGTAATGCAGCATAACAAATAACAATGAAAGTTTTAAAGTACATTAATTGAAATTTCATTCAAATGGTTGATTTTCACTATTTACGGCGTTTGAAATAATAAATACGTCAAAGATAAGCAAACATGTAGGAAAACGACCGATTTTCACTATTTGTGGTGTTTTAATTATTACATCAAATATAATTATACATGTAGGAAAATGCATGTACATATGAAACACAGCTAAATTTACTTCAAAATAAAATCATTACATTGTGTCACACATAATATTCTGTTTGTGGATAGCTGTTGAGCTGTATATGGAACAGACCTATGCAGTGACATAAAAACTGATAGCTCAATATCGAAGTATATTAAAGGAGGAAACTGAACAATCTATGGATTCATTAATTGTTTTTTCTTTCTTTCATTTTGATTGATTGATTATTTGTTTGTTTGTTTGTTTATTTTTACAAAACAAACTGTGCATTCACAATTAATTTTAAACATATGAATGATATTTGCCAATAACTGAAATGATATTTCTACTCGATTTTTATTGGAGAAAACTTTAAGTTCATTTTCAACTTTACTTGGATCCCACCAACACTGGGTTGAGGGACATAAACTTAAACCACTAGACCACATAGCATTTCGAACACCTCTTCGATCACCAAATATCGTCTCGAATACAACGGTAATTCCAACACGTGACTTTCGATGTAAACATATCTAGTGGTTATATCTTTGATATACTCATTGGTGAAATTCGGTAAAAAAAGAAAAACAAAAAAAAACATTTATAATTAAAAATGATTTCTGACAATCAGTATATGAAAGGACAGAAAAATTGTGATAGGTCTACATTGTATATTAAACGAGATCGTAAAGTTAACGTATTCATATCTACCAGTTGTATAGCAAGGGACTGTACACATTTAGTTAATATATAGATATTTGTTTTCTTTTAATCTTATTTAATTTATCAGAAGTAAATTTGTAAACATAAAGAAATGTGCTTATTTATTTATTTGAAATTATTGCATTATTATATAGAGTTTACATCGTTTACATTTATTTTGAATTGATATCAAGACATTATAGTTATGATTATGGTCATATTAGTTCCTTTTATTTAATATATTTTCTTGTTTGGTTGCTCCACTTTTCCAAAATGAATACTGTATAGTCGCCCTTAAGATATATTGCTTGCTTTTTAGATTTGTCTCTTGTCGTCTACGGGGCTTTTCTCTATCTAAATTATTTTTTAATTATTATAAATTCCGCCAAAAGTTTTTTTCCTTGTTTAGGGCTCATACATTTGTCTTTCTTTTTGAGAACCGCCTGCCGCTTTTTTAAATGTCACTTACGTGTTGATCACATTAAAGATTACATGATCATCGCCGTATGCATGCACGTCTGTGTTTCTAAAATCAAAACTTCATCATTTATATATTTGTATACTGAATTCTGCATGAGCCAACGATTAGGGTCGTGGACGGTAGTTTGACATGGTTTGTGCAATTACTTGTTTTAAACTCCTTGTGCATATTTTGTGTTTTTAAATAATGTTCATTCTTTATGTGTACACCATATGCCTGAACGTTTTGCAAATAAATATTAGTTCCTCGCTACAAACATATTCTTTTTATATCAACCTATCCATCCATTAAATTTATATTTCCGACCAAAAACCTATATCTATGTGCAGGTATCATACCATCGTGATCAAATAAGAATGAAGACTATGGTGCCCAGCACATGTAGATATATTTGGCAAAGGCCGGGCTGAACCCCCACAATGTAACAGGGTCAATTTCACTCTCACTCACTGACTTGTATTCTATCATGATAAATAAAACATATACTTCTCAACTTTTCTCAAACACCAAATGTTTTAGAGTAAATATTTTGTGCCGTCTATACAAGTTGGAAGATTCACATAACTAACAGTGTCTATCTGGGTATTTATATTATCTATATTCAGAGAGCAATGCACCACTTGCCCCTTCACGTTGTTGGTCTGAATTCCAACAGTGGATTCTTTCATGACAATAAACTATTCAGCTAGCTGACGGAACGTCAGTGGTTCTACTCAGTTGTCCGTTCGTGCCTGAATTAAAAAAAAAACAACAAGGGCATCTGAGATCTTCCTCCTACAGTAAAGCTGGAAACTCGCCATATGATAAATACTGTGTTGGTGGGTTCCACAGTCGTCCTAGAGTCTATTGACATTAGTGACCGCTTAAAATGTTTAATATTTTACTGTTGCCTAAGTAATAAATATGAAAACAATTATTATTGAATGTATTAATTCATATGCAATATAGCCCATATACTGAGTTGCAAAAGGAAGCGTGCACTTGATCACAGGGGAATTTTGTATAATTACCAGTACCTAAGAAAAATACTGGGATATTTAGGTTCAAAATTTGCAGAAATATATTAACTACACGATCGTTACATTTAATTGAAATTTGAGTATTATGTGTAAACAGCTGAGTGATGAAAAATAAAAGTTGCAGAATTGTGCCTTTTTGTAAAATAAATGCGTTTTTGCCTGTGTATACTTCAATTATTTAATGGAACACCATTTAAACCCAAGTCAATATGGCGGAAAGTCAGATCGATGCAGTCTCAAACAGTTTCGTTTATGAATGCAAAAGATATATCTACTGAAAAATGATCACACAACGAGCAAATAAACATTAAACGCACAATTTTAAAACTTTACCTTCTCGCTTTTCCAGAATCTACATGTGACAAAACTTCTGGTAGTAATCAAATTTTAACAACAAGAGGGTCATGATGGCCCTGAAGTCGCTCACCTGTATATAGGCCCCCGGAGCGGGGCCAGTTTAAATCCCAGGGCTTTTATTTGAACAAACTTGGTAGACAGCCATTAGAAAATTTTTCATGCTAAACATCTAAGGCCTAGCTGGTCAAGTTTTTTCTTTACACATATAGTTAAAAACAATGACACACCTGGGGCAGGGCCAGTTTTGACCCAGGGGCTTTTATTTGAACAATCTTTGTAGACACTTACTAGAAAATGTTTCATGCTTAATATCTAAACTCTAGCTATTCGGGTTATTTCAAAGAAGATTTTTAAGTTTTTGCTATTATACACATATAAGGAAAATCAAGGTCCCCCGGGGCGGGGCCAATTTTGACCCCAGGGCTTTCATTTGAACAAAATTTGTAGACACTCACTAGAAGATGCTTCATGCTTAATATCTAAACTCTAGCTATTTGAGTTTTTTCAAAGAAGATTTTTTAAGTTTTTGTTATACAATTATAAGGAAAATAAATGACCCCCGAGGCGGGGCCAATTTTGACCCCAGGGCTTTTATAAGAACAAACTTGGTAGACACTCACTAGAAGATGTCTCATGCTTAGTATCTAAACTCTAGCTATTTGGTTTTTTTTTTCAAAGAAGATTTTTTAAGTTTTTGCTATACACATATAAGGAAAATCAATGACCCCCGGGGCGGGGCCAATTTTGACCCCAGGGCTCTTATTTGAACAAACTTGGTAGACATCCATTAGAACATGTTTCATGCTAAATATCTTAGCTCTAGCTCTTTGGGTTCTTTAAAAGAAGATTTTTTAAGTTTACTATATGCATATAGGAATAAAATGACCCCCTGGGGCGGGGCCAATTTTGATCTCAGGGCTTTTATTTGAACAAACTTGGTAGACACCCATTAGAGAATGTTTCATGCTAAATATCCTAGCTCTAGCTCTTTGGGTTCTTTGAAAGAAGATTTTTTTAAGTCTTTACTATATGCATATAGGGAAAATCAATGACCCCCTGGGGCGGGGTCAATTTTGACCCCAGGGCTTTTATAAGAACAAACTTTGTAGACACTCACTAGAAGATGTTTCATGCCAAATATCTTAGCTCTAGCTCTTTGGTTTTTTTAGAAGAAGATATTTAAAGTTTTTTTCTTTTGGTTGCCATGGCAACCAGAGTTCTGCATTGAATTAAATTCTTTGAACAATTTTCAAAGGTGACCACCAAAGGAACATTCCTGTGAAGTTTGGATGAAATTGGCCTAGTGGTTTATGAGAAGATGTCATTTAAAGTAAAAGTTTACGGACGCCGGACGGACGGACGCCGGACGAAAAGCGATCACAAAAACTCACCTTGTCACTTTGTGACAGGTGAGCTAATAATTAAATCCATTGTATGCTCAAATTAAGTAATTTTTGCTCTTGTATGAATGTAACCAAGTGCACAATCCCCTTTACAAATGAGTTAATCATAAGAAGCAAACTGTACTACCCACTGATAATACAGTACGGTAAATGTATATGAATATCGACCATGCGTGTGTTTACGTAGCAGCTCGAACAAGGAAGTTATAAAACTTAATTTTAAAATGGCCGTAGACGGGCGTAAATTTAACCCAACTTTGTATCATGGATCAGACATAGAACATGATTTTCCGTGTTTACCTTGTACTAAAGAAGGGAAGAATGTAGCCGCTATCAAACACTGTGTGGAATGTGATGAAAACCTTTGTCATAAATGTGTGGGTGATCACAATAAATTTTCAGCAATGAGAGGTCATCAGTTACTTGACACAGTGAAACAACCGAGTGGGAAAAAGCAAGAATTACCAAGTCAAAAATGTGAAAAACATGGAGGAAAATTGATAGATGTATACTGCCCTGGTCATGATAAGGTTGGCTGCTCAACTTGTATGACTGTTGAACACAGGTAGGTAAATTTAACTCTAGTTTCGGTTCAATAACCAACTAATGTTGTTTCTTTAGAGATATCATTCGAAATTCTGTTGAAATTAATTATAATTATTAAAAAAAGAAATATAACAAACACATGTCAGTGATTCATTACATTTTAAAGCATTTTAGTTTATCCTCTTAATATTTTATCATATCTTATTTATATCATATCATATAAAAGTGTACAGTAGAGCCCGTGTAACATAAAATTTATGCCCTTTGATTTTTGACTTGTTTTCTAATCCTACTCAGCATTTCTATTAATGCATGTATCAAGTTACCAGTTAATTACTGATCAGGGGAAAAACCGTTGCTGATACACTTCACTTCTCGAAAGCGGTTACTTCCCATGCGCAGTAAGCAATGAATTGTAAAGAACGCAGAATGAAATATAACACGGCAGATTTAAAGATAACACGATTTTTGTTAATCCTTTCTAATAGGGGTAGATGGGTTTTTAATAAGTGTGTTATCTTTTAAACATTTAATAACAGTAGAAGGAAATCACTCCCGTTGATAACAAAAACAAATATACATTATCCTGCATCAATGTAATATTATAGTTCACTACATAAGTACCATTATAAAGCTGTTTCGATGTACATGTATTTTAAATTGTTATGAGCTCCTTGACGTTTTGAATTAAATTTTTGTATCAATATTTCAAAGGTCTGAAAGAAATACAGATTTATTACCGTTTCATGTGTATGACCATATATAGGCATGCTTGACAATCTTATTTTGACCACTTATCAATCGTTAAGAATTACCTTTCTTGCATATCAGACTGGCGTTTCCGTTAGTTTTACCCATGCCGGAAATTTCATCTGGCATGGGGGGTTCCAGATGAGTCGCGTGCTGTACAATGGCACGATATAGTCTGGATTACCTGCCCTTTTCTCTGCGTTCCTCTGCGTTCTAAAATTTATAGTACGACGGGAACCAGACTATGGCACGATAAAGATGACGTCATTTTACCGTTATGAATGATTTTGTAATTCATACGCTGTTGAATGAAAGTAGTTACGGTTGTAATGATATAAATTTTCATTGAAAATAAAGATAAAGAATTTAAAATATAATGGAAAATGGTAGAATATGCAAGAAAAAATATCTGACATATGTTTGCGGTTCGGATCGGAATATCCGTCCCTCGGTCACCCGCCCATGGGCGGTAACTCGGCAAGCCTCGTTACCGCCCAATGGGCGGGTCACCTCGGGACGGATATTCCGATCCGAACCGCAAAATATGACAGATATTATTAGTATATATTTGCATGACCAGTTTGCGACGGGTGCCATTTTTTCACACATCGGTGGTTCTTAAAAGAAGTGAAGGGATCAAATCAGTTCAAAAATGACACATGGGCTCAATTTTCAACGGGTCCAAATTTAATGTTACACTCGCACATTCTTGTAAGTAACCCAATATAAAAGGACTGTCACAGGGATAACCCTTTTGTGTTTTTTTTTTGAATATGCCTACATTTCTAAATTACAGACATGGATGTATGTATTTAGAAAATTTTAAAAACAAAAATAAAAAAAGATTGTGTTTAACAAAGACTTAATGCGTGGACTCTTTTATTAATAAACTTTAATCTAAGTATAATGAAATATTTAACAAGTTATGACGGAATTATAATTGTTGATCCGGTCTTTCTCCGGCGCATGCATAGATTATACCATGATTACAAAAGATACTTGCGTGGGGCGGACAATTTATTGGTTACTCATTGTAGGATGTGCGGGCTCTTCCAATAAATGGGTTCACCTTTTTCGGTGTTGCAGTATGTTACAGTCCTTGGTCAAACAAACAAAAAGGATTATTTTTTCTTTCTGCCTGGTGGCCAAGCAATGACAATGAGAATCTGTACCATGTTTAAGCATTGTAAATATACAAACTGGGATACAAGTTTCATAAAACTTCGACAGCATGTTTTCATCTTTTCACAAATATCTTTTAATTCCATAAAACTCAAATATCTTATAATATAAATGAAAGTTATGTTCAATAGAAAAACATTTTGGATAAGATAATTCTCTACCAACCTAAACTACCAAAAAGACTCATAAGGGACACGGGAGAGGATAAAAACAACTTAATATATTTCAACTTTACAGACATAGCACTGAAACAACGTTTTTACTTGTTGAGATAATAAATAAGAATACATGTTAATATTAAACTTTAAATAGTTTTACAAGTAAAACAGAAGGAAAATATGTGATAACACAGACAAGGAGTAATGATTAAACATTTAAATTACTCGATTTATTGAGTCCTATAACACTATACCAATTCAGTTATTTGTCATCATTTATCATGATTAATGACATGAACCAGTTAAATTCATGACACATATTATCCGAATCAACAGTCCGCTTGCTTATCCCAATAGAGAGAGCATCTGATTAGTAATCCAGGGCGCGCTGGTGCAATTCTCAGACGGGGCGTATTTTGTCTTGACAATTTATCTCAGAGTCTAACAATCATATTTTTCAGAAATCATTTGGTGTAAATATGGGTCACTATCAGAGATATTGGTCAAAACCGGTTAATCAGGAACGCCGGTTAGGTGGAACGACCGCACAGATATGACAATATAGTGTTAAAATCGGCGTAAAATCTACAAAAACAATTAAACACAAATCCGCAGTGTCATGTTATGATATTGTATTTTGTAACACAAGCTTAGGTTGGATATTTAGAAAACATGTACGTGATGTACTGTATTATACGAATACATTACATAAAGATCACAACAAAATCCATTGTTTCTCAGCGCGTGTGAATAACTGGATGTTTCTAATGTAAGAAACCAATAGTAACTTCTCGGCAATTTTCGGCAAGTTTTGGATAAGGACCTCGTATATAAATTGTTAGTTTCGGATAAGGACCTTAGACAAAAATGTTAAGAACGTATACAGTATTTCTGTCTAACCTACGCGAATAAACCTAACCTGACACAAACAGTTATTTAATGCTGGGAGTTGTTGACTTAGTTTATTCCAATATGTCGAGTAAAAATCTACATAAATTAGGTAAAAAGATTAATTTACTATTAAATTAAATATTACATTATATCCTTATCAATTATCATGGTTGTTGAAACAAAAAGTACAAAATGTCTAACGGTTGACATTCATTTATATTTGTTCATAATTCTACATCAGTGGCCATTCTTCAATTGATTATGATTGTAAGATATACTTTAAAAACCGAAATAAACTTTTTTTTTTTTCCTTTTTTAGTTATCTTTTTTAAAAGAGGGGGAAAAACTTCTGAAAAAATGCCCACCTTGTAGAACTTTTTTTGCCGTTTTAAAGGTTTTAGAATATTATGAAATAATTTTAAAAGATTTTCCCGGGTTGTGTGAGAAACTTTAAGAAAAAAAAGAAAAAAAAACCCAAATTTTTTAAAGGGCCGGATTTTTTTTAAAGAAAAAACACAGTATTTTAAAAATTTTTTAAAATTTCGCGGAACACACCTTTTTAAGTTGACGTCACGCATGAAAGGGCTGTATGAACGGTGAAAAAACCAAGTACACGAAATTTTAAAAATCATCGTCTTTGGTTTGGAAACCCAATTTAAAATTTTTTAAATGAAATGATAATATAAAAATGAAATTTTCAAAAAAAAAAGTATCAATCTTAGAAGGTATAATAAATACCATCAATCAGTTCGGCAAAGTGATTTGGGTCATAGAAGCTTGTATTGTCAGTGGTTTATTATAAATCTGGTTAAATAAACTCAATTTTTGAATGGTAAGCATCAAACTGTAGAATATACAAAGTATTTATTAGCATAGATACGAATGTCATGAATAACTTTGAAAACGACATTGTTTATATCATTGCAGAAGCTGTAAAGACATTACCTTCATACCAGACTTAGCGTGTAAGACTGACACCACTCAGGCACTAAAGCTCCTCGAAACCGACATAAACACACTTGAATCCCGCTTCATGGCGTTAAAACAAAAGAAAGTGAAGGAACTAGATAATGCAAAGAAAGAAAAAAGGCAATTGATTCAAGAAATAAAATCAGAAAACGAAAGAAATATTAACGACCGTCTAGACAAATGGGGAAATTTGGAACTTCTTCAAGAAGTGGATGCAACATTTCACGTTTTGAAACTGCATGCAATAGAGTCAAAAACTGAAGAAGTTGATGCCACGGATCGTTTTTACTACAAGACCGGTCTACAATTAGAAGGTAAATGCTGCCAACATGAAAAAAATCAAGAGGAAATATGTTACAAATAAAGAGAATTATGGAGAAATATAAAAAACAAGACAACTGTTTAAAGGAATTTGAAGGGTCAAGCAAAACTGGCACATTACGGTTTGATCCATACCGACAGAGGACTGATTTGGAATGCAATACTATTGGAAGCATACTTCATCTTCCGGCCATTGAATTAGGAAAATGTACTGAATTTAATGTACGGATAGCAGATGACAAAGAGAAATAGCGATATAATTGACATGTGTATGTGTGAAGATGGATGCATTGTTATGACTGATTACAAAAACAAGAGGATCAAAAAATGAATGAATCATTTAAGGTCGTATCTTCACTGAATGTTGCTGACAGTCCCTATGGCATTTGTCAAGTTGGAACGTCATTGCTTGCCGTAACTTTGATTAATGATAGAAAAGTCCAGTTTTATCTCTCAAAAAGAGACAATGGAGTTACAGCAGTCATTCGGAGTAGGTGATAGATGTCGTTGTATTGCTTACAATGACGGGATGATCTATGTTTGTTGTGGCGGATTAGAGAAACGTAAAGAAGGTGTTGGTCATCTTGAGGTATATTCATTTACAGGAACATTGCTTAAATCATACTATGGTGAGATTAAACATCCTTTAAGTGTAGCATTTCTACGCTCTTTCAAGTGGAGAATGTTTGGTGACTGACAGGGTATAAAGGTATTCCTTCTCAATTGACAAAACGGGAAGGCATGACAAACATCTAATGTAGATAACGAAGTATTTCTGATGCTGAAGGTATCTGTAAGATAAACAAGAGGCCTGTTTTCTGTTTTGCTTTTTATTTATCACACAATGTTCTTTTGATGTCACAAAGACGGAAAGGATCGAGTAGAACTATTGAGAGGAAATAATGGTTTAACAAAAGCCTTTTTACGGTATATTTGTTTGCGTTTTACAAAACATCAAGGTCTTATTATCTCCTGTGATAATTTGTTGACAAAATTAATGGTTTATTATACTTTAAAAATAACTGATTGATTTGTCCAAAAAGGAAAAAAGCTTTGTGATATTAGCGTGTTTCAGTGTTGTCTCGTTGAAATTTGATAGATCACCGTTTGTGAAATGAGGAAGATATGTTGTCACTGAAAAGATTTCAACTGGTTTAAAAAAATTGGGAATGTTTAACACTATGCTGGCATAAATATAGTCAATGATAAGATCAATATTAATTTCAATTATATGTTCCGGTGCTTTTTTGCAGCCGTTTGTATATGGCTAAAAATCGAATTCATTTTTTTTTAATTTAAGATTGTCCATGTAATTTAATAGATGGACTTCAAATGATTAATTATGAGCATAGAGACTAATCAATCGCATCATCTTCGTTTGTTTCCGACAAATTTCACACGAGGGGTTTTCCGATTGAACAGACTAACACAAGCATTATACACTATGTTGTATTCATCAAAAACATTATCTGATTTTTGGCCATTTTTGAATGGTTCTCACAAGTTTACTGGAACTTGATGAAATTAATTGTTGAAAAATCACTTTCTGTAAAACAGTTAACTGGTTTTGAGCTTTTGAATTTTGTGCTACATTTAACATAGACAATCTTAGAATTATTGTTGAAAAGGAAGTTATTATGCACTAATAAAGTAATATCTGTTTATAAAAAAGGTTTCGAACTTAGTCTAATAAAATATTAACTTAATAAATATAAATGTAGAAGGAAATAAAAGCCTTAATGACTTTTAAAAGTTAAATAAAATACAATTAGCAATTTAACGCAATACTACTTGTTGCTAATTGATTTTTAAATTGTGAATATCATTTATAATTATGTATATTGTTAAACGGACTGTTTTTGTACGTTATATCTCTAGATTGATGTTTTTTGCACAAACAAATATACTTCATTTAACAGCTTGCACATATTGCCTTCAGTACCGTACCAGTATTATAACAAAACATCTAAGTTCTCTCGAAAATATTCTTAAAGTATGTGCAATAAAAAAACAATGTCAAAGGCCTCCTCCAAGCGGGAACCATGCTCGCTTTTTTTCTTTCTTCTTAAGTCAAACACATAGGAGGAAAATATTGTAAGTAAAGAATTCTGTTTTGAAAACATAACTTTTCTTGTCACAACATATAATTCAAATTTTAATTTGAGATATACAGTGCAAGGTCATTCACAGATCAAGGTCAAACTTAAATTATTCAACATGTCAGTGTGGTCGTATTTTGTTGTTGTACCATTTATGAATTCAGACAATGATTCAAATCTCTCATGATATATAATAATGAAGAACTTGTTTTGCCTTATTGTTGTCGCAAATGTAACATATTATATAGGTATTTCTTTAAGATTGTAAAAAGACATATTTTCTATATCTTATGTTAAATTTCCTGTAAAAAATGATTTTATTTTCAACATAATAACTTTATGTCTTGATTATCATTAAAAAAGAATACCATGTTAATTGCTATTTTTTCCATTTTTCAAATTCACAATGATTTTCTATATAAATGTGCACATAAATATATTACTTTCTTATTATGAATACTAGTAATTTTTTTTATAATTTTAATTTTGACTTACATGAAAATAAAAATTTTTAAAAAATAAAAATGGGAACAAAAAACTGGTTTTAGGCTATTCAAAATTGACGATTCAAGTTAAAGTTTTTACTTTTCCGAGAAAAATGAATAGACTTAGCTTTAGTATGTATCAACTAGTATGTTTGTTTTTTAAATTGAAAGAAGTTCCGATTTGTTTTGAATGATTTGTGTATGTTTTCTTTTTATTGTTTTCCCTTATGAAATACGACTTTTTTGAGGAAACGCATTGTATAAGGAAAGGTGATGTGTAAATACAGCTTTTGCCTTTTGTCAAAATTATTTTAAATGCATTAATTACATATACGAAAATCATTTCAATATTATTGATTAATTATCTTATTTCTTTTTTATAAATTTGGAAAAATATATAATGTTTAATGAAATTTTGTTTTGATAGAATTACTTTAGATTATCAACAGAATTCATTTTACAACTATTGTATAAAAATGTCATAGTGTTCTACCGAATGAAATATTATCACCTTTAAATATTAATACTTAAAGGCTTGATTAAGGCAGATTATCTTTTTCCTAGTCTTTTTATACAACAACCCTTACATGATTATGTAGTGACATTTATTGCTTATATAGTCTTAATTATTATCACTATGAATTTTCAATTTATATTGTTGATTTTCTTACTTAAATAAGTCCTACATTGAATTTCGAACGAATGACATCACGTCTTAATTACAACTTTAAAACTAGAGACACCAAGAACATTAAAACTTAACTTAGAGAATTCAGGTGCTGGCTTTTATAAAAATATATGTGGACAATTATTTAGTTTGTGAAATATCATTATTCTATCAAAGTGAAAATAAAGGAAAGAAATTAACACTGGTTTCTCTGTTTTGTAATATACAATCATTTACAAACAGAATACTGGATGTAACTGGTTAAACAAGAAGAACCTATACGCCAGTATCCCACTCAGCAACTGAGGGTTGCCCATATAGGGCGCTTAGTGCGCAAGCCAGTCTAATTTCTAATTTAATATACAACCCCAAACTGCAGGCTCTGTCGGTGATCCTCTGTTACACATTACTTACAAAGTTAAACCCAATTATAATGCATGGCAAAAAAAATGTAAATTTACAATAATTTTACCTCCAGAGTTAAGGTCATTATGAGTCAAGGTCATAGTGATTTTAATTTTGTTTAAGACATTGTCTTCAAGGTTGTTGTTCTCCAGTATCTTGTAATCCATTCATGAATTAAAGTTGTAGCCAATTATTACACAATTGAGCAAAATTCATTAATTTTACCTTCAAGGTCAACGTCATCGATGAAAGAAGGTCAAAACCAATCTGGTCTGTCCAAAAGATTATTAAGTCCAAATTTAAAGCCAATCTTAAGAACAATAATTATAGCAAATAATAAGAAAAATCAACATACCAAATGATACCTACACAAGAAATTTTCCCTGCGAAATGTATTCGTCAAATAACAAAGGCTGTAAAAGAAAACTTGTACAAAATTTTGTTTGTAGAACAAATGACCATGACCCAATCGATCAATAACCCCACCTATTTTAAAAAGCAAAATCCTTGACCTTAAATAAGGTGACCCAAAGCTCCAAGTAAGTTTAGAAGACCATCGTATTTACACACACACTAAATATGAAATAAAACCTTAAATAGATAAATACTGTATAACTTTATGCGTAAAAACCTATTTTTAGCACCGGTAACCTTGACCTTTACTGTGTCAAGTGCTCCTTAGCTCCACTAAATCTTAAACTTAGAGGATCACTGCAAATACGAAAGACATGAGTTAATGAATAAAGACTGTATGTGAGAAGAGAAGAATGTATTTAAACATTGGTGACCTTGATCTCAATGATCCTCAAACTCAATACAAAGGTATATTCCTTCCAAATATGGGAGGCATCAGTTATTAAATAAATGCTGTATGACTAAAAGTGTAGAAATCTTCTTTTTATCATTTGTGACCTTGGTATGTATTGGATTATCCGAAGTATATACCAAATATGTAAGATATACAAGGTAGACAAATAAATGAAGTTACAATGAGAATATGTAGGTAATCACGACAGAACTGCAGAGGTACTGGACGGACGAAGCGGGGACTATAATAATTCTCCCGGAATTTTGTAGGGGTATAAAAATCTATTACAAAGGGAAACCCATCTTTTAAAGATATGTTTATTCCTCTTTTTCTCTGGTTTAAAAAGTATCATATAAAATTTTCACTTAAAAATTAAAGCTTGTAGAATTGCTTTAGCAACCAAAACTGCTTTATTTCTCATGAGAGCTATTGAGCAAGGGCGTAAATGACAAACTTTTGTGTCAAGTCCGGATTCATGATAAATTTCGTATGTGGCCTTCTAAGATGACCTCATTTGTCTTCAGTCCCCTGTGCATTAATTCAGGTACTATATGGTATCAGAGCAGAAGCACACAAAGCCCCTCCCCCCCCCCACACACACACCCTGAAGCACCACTAAAATATGATATCATAGACTTGTAATAAAGATAAGAATAATATGATAAAATACAGGTATAGTATTGTGAGAAATATGACCATAATAGCTACACAATGCCCCCCCCCCCCCCCCCCAAGCACCACTAAAACATGATATATCATAGACTTGTAATACAGATAAGAATAATATAATAAAATACAGGTATAGCTCAGTTATATGACCACAATAGCTGAATGCATTTACTCAATAACCTGTTGCAACTGAAAGCGAATAAGCCATTGTCATCAGTAAAGCTAGAGCCAAAGCAGTCTGATCTGACTCTATAGTTTAGTTTAAACATATCTATTATTGGTCGATTTTAGCTTGATTACGAAACAAATTCTTGCAACTCATAACCATCACTTTTTTGACCGGAGAAGGGCTCGAACCCATGATTCCTGGGTTGAGAGGCAACCATTTGTTCACCACTCCCCTTCGGCTACATACTGTTGGTAGCGCAGTTTTTTGTAATCTGTTGTTAACATATACTGTTCCGAATTCAAATGCAAGGCAAATCCATTATACTATCTCAGCAGATTATGTTAAACAAGAGTAACATTGACGCAAAATTCGCCCGTCCAGAGATGTTGCATTATAGATATGCATACGAGTAGGAGATATGGGTAATATCAGGACAATATCTTGATATCAGCTGTAGTGACTGACCTCGCAAATATTAACCTAAATTACATGTGTCACACTTGTAGTCATGACAGTTATCATTTGTGTTTCAATCCATCAATAACTAATGACTAAATGGTCCCCGTACACAAACTTTGACCTCTCTATGTGACCTTGACTTTGGTAGCAGGGACCTGGATTATGTGCACAATACCTAGCTTTACAATGGTAGCCATAATAATGACCATTTGCGTTTCTATCCCTCAATAAATAATGACTAAAAGGTCAGAATACACATTTTCAAATTTTATCTGTATTTTAACCCCTGTGTGTGACCTTGACCTTGGCCACAGGCACTTGAATTGTGCATGTGACACTCCACCTTACAATTGTAAACATTTGTGCTAAGTTATATTGAAATCCCTCAATCCATGTTGAAGTTTTGCTCCGGACAAGCATTTTTCAATGACTTTTTATTGTGACCTTGACTTTTGATATAGGGACCTTGTTTATGCGCATGGCACTGCTTTTCATACATTTATATCACATTTCTTTAGAATCCCTCCATATATGTAGGAGATATTCTCTGGACAAAATCTCTTTTATCATTTTTAGTGACCTTTACCTTGCATATATTAATCTAAATTGCATGTTTCACACCTGTAGTCATGATAATGACCATTTGTGTTTCAATCCCTCAATAAAAGATGGCTAATAGGTCCGAATACACATTTTCATATTTCTATCTGAACTTTTACCCCATTGTGTGACCGCAGGTAACTAAATTCATCAGGTGACACTCCACCTCACAATAGTGAACATTTGTGTCAAGTTATAATGAAATCTCTCTATGCATGTAGAAGTTTTGCTCCGGACAATTGTTTTCCAATGACCTTTAAGTGTGACCTTGACCTTTGACCTAGAGACCTGGTTCATGTGTTTGACACTGCCCCTCATAATAGAAGTGAACATTTCTATTAAGTTTCATTACAATTCCTCAATGCTCAATGCATGTAGGAGATATACTCCGGACATAGCCCGCGCGCCAGACCGCCCAAACACCAGGGGGACACTATAATACGACCAGTTTTTCAAATGGGAGTTTAAAAAATTAAAAATAAGAAAGATGTCATAGTTCCTAGATTTTATTAATGTAAACATACATACAAAATAATTATATACAAACAATCAACACAATATGATTCATTACACAATGGTAAATTGAAGAAGGTAACATGCAATTAATGACATATAAAGGAGATTTGTTACTTTTGCTGCAATCTCATTTAATCATTGTTTTCGCTCCGTTACTCTTAGCTACGAAGTGAAGGATAGTGGGGCGACAGTGAGGATATGATTTTAATAAGATTGCTTAAACTGTAGCATAGAGAAGGTTATTTAACAGTGAGTAAAGTATAATCATGTTTCCAGAAGTGGCTTGGTCTCAGGAGTATCAATAAAAGTTTTAAATAAAAACAAGGGTGCCATAGTCACAAAATACGCCCGTTTACGAAAGCTTTAGATGGAGATGGGGGCATTATGGATAAGTGTTATCTAGCAAGTTTTTATTCTTGGCACTGTGTTGTTAAATGAACCTTAAAACAGATCAGTAGGGAAGATATGCACAGGAAGTGTGACCTTGACCTTGGTCGCAGGACCTGAATTTTATGCACGGCACTCAGCCTCACAATGATGAACATTTGTGCCAAATTATATTGAAATCCCTCTATGCATGTAGAAGTTTTGCTCCAGACAAGCGTTTTTCTATGAGCTCTAACTGTGACCTTCACCTTTGACCTAGAGACTTGGTTCATGTGCAGGGCACTACGTCTCATGGTGGTGAACATTTCTATGAAATTTCATTAAAATCCCTCCATGCGTGTAGGAGATATGCTCCGGACAAAATCTGGATATTTCATCATCTTTAGTGACCTTGACCTTGTATATATTGACCTAAATTATATGTATCACAGCCATAGTCTTGATAATGACCATTTGTGTTACAATCCCTCAATAAATGATGACTAAATGGTCCATATACACATCTTCATATTTTTATCTAAACTTTGACCTCTATGTGTGACCTTGACCTTGGCCGCAAGGACCTGAATCTTGCGTGCGCGACACTCCGCCTCACAATGGTGAACATTTGTGCCAAGTAATATTGAAATCCCTCTATACATGTGGAAGTTTTGCTCCGGACAAGCATTTTTTAATGAGCTCTAAGTGTGACCTTGACCTTTGACCTAGAGACCTGGTTCATGTGCGCAACACTGCTCCTCATAGTGGTGAACATTTCTATGAAGTTTCATTAAAATCCCTCCATAATGGCATAGCTCCGGACAAAATTGGACGCCGCCCGCCCGCCCGCCAGGGGCGTTCCCATAATACGTCCCGTTTTTCAAACGGGCGTATAAAAAATCTAAAAACAAATTTTGAAAATCCAGTATTTAGCCCTTTTTATAGTTTTAAGAAGTAAGGGTGCTTTTTGAAGTATGAAAATACAGAACTTTGAAATAATTGCATAATCCTTGAAACGTTCACGGTCAGTCAATAAATAATTGCATCAAATTCAAAAGTATGTTGATCCAATATATTACTTGTTTATTTCTTAAGAAAAGATTTTGGTCATGCAAGTGCCTACACTCTGTACTATAGCATCTATCAAAAATAGCACAAACATCAGCTTTCACCTCTTAATGCTTTCAATGTATATCGACTACAAAAAACAAATCATAAAAATTGTACATCTCCAAGCATGAAAGAAAGTTTTGAGTATTATCCAAAAGTACTCTTTTTCCCCTATATGAAATCAAACAAGAATAGGAAAATGAAGGATTATTATTAGTTTTTCTGAGTTTCTGTTTAATTACTCAAACTTTCAAGCCTGCATGTGCAAAGTTTAACATGAAAAGAACATTTATGAGATTTCAGTTTTCATTTATGTTACATTTTACTTTTACATGCTTTTCCATAATAGAAGAATGTCAATACTTATTAGGGTGTAAACTTAAATTCACTTAAATTCACTTCAACATTTCAGGAAAAAACATTTCATTAATGTTAAAACTTACACCAAAATACAAATACTTTCTAAAATGCATTTAAGAAAACAGTAACATGTTCTACATGTATGTAACAAATGTCCTTAAAAAATTACTTCAACAACTTAATGGAAAAGTGTTTAGAAGTCAAGCCCCTGAATTTTGCAAATGGAATCCTTTTTAATTTTGCAACTTAATGTACCTTTAATATTCAATAAACTATTTAATTCTTGGAAATTAAAAATGTAAAATGTTAAGATTTTTTTAAAAAAGGGAACCCGTCTTTGGGGGTTTAAAAGTATAAATCTGAAAAGTTTTCAAAATGGAAATGACACAATTTTTAAAATTTTAGAGCAGGGGACGATTTGTTTTCTCCCCACTTTAAAAAAACCTCCCAATTGAAAGTCACAAATTGCCCCCTTACCCTTTACGAATTTTTATTTTATTCATAAAGTATATAAATGTCTCAATAATATTCATCACAAGTATAGTATCCATAAAATAGCACATTAATATTTTCTGTGGATTCGGAACACTTGCACCAAAATATAGCATAGGATTTCTATCCACACATCATTTAATATCAATCTTCAGTTTCAATAGAAAAAAATTTGCACTGTCAGCTTTGAAAATGTAACCATGGAAACAGCTATGACAAATCTTCATCATCAAACAAGTCCTCGAAATCTGAAAATCAACAGAACCTTGTATTAAAATAGTGAGTATGGATACAGTTACTTGGAGATATAAATGACATCTGTCCTAACTTAAACAAGAGCTTCACAAATAGTGAGTACACTAAATATCTTAAATGGACCCTTGTCCGTCTTTTAATCTGGGCAAAACCATTCAACATGTTTTGAAAGGAAAATTTCAAAATACATGTATTTATGTTAGACTGTCAGATTGAATATTGAACAACTACAGTAACAAATATGAGAAGAATTCAACAAAGTCAGAATAAGTTTAAAACTTTTATCAAAAACCCACAAGTTTCTGGTATGCACTACCATGTTTAAAGGTAAAGAGTATATGAAATGTGTCTAATCAGCGTAACATTAGTTAAATGATTTCCAAAAGTAGCCTATTGTTCTAAAAATAGATTTAAGTATGTCCTTATAAAAATATTGAACAGTGCAGACCATGACAGAATGCATAAGCTTGCTGGGCTTGGAATATTGTTTGCACTGGTTGTTGCTATATATTGGTAGTAAATACAGCAGCCCCATCAGACATTTTATCTATTTTTACTATCCAGAACCATTTCTAAATTTTCATAAAGGCTGCTTTAACAAGTTTAGAACAACTGTAAATCATAATATATAACTGAATAAAATTGACAAATTTATAATACATGTAACTTTACATTGAAAAAATCTGCATGTACAGTTTTCTTGAGCTGCCAGATCCATCAGCAAAGCACTAGACCCTCCAGCCTGTTAAAAGTACAAGCAAAAATATATTTAATCTAAAGACAGAGTATATGCAATTTTACAATTAATGACATAATATTTTAAAAAAACAACTTGAAACCACTGGGCTGTAATTCCCCCTTAATTTATTAATCAAATAGTGGCATCAAAATGGTTATAAAGTTATTTTCACAGACCAAATTTTACCAGTTATTTCCTAAATTACCAAGGGCTGTAATTCATTCAAAATTTATGCTAGAATTATAAGCCTTGGACAGTGACCTAAACAAGATATGTTTGATGTTTCAAATAAATTACCCTAAGCAAAACTTAAACCTGGAGTTTTCACAAGGTTGAAGGTTCACTAAAGCCTACCATAGAGTCACATAATAGTGACATTAGTATTAAAATGGGATGAGAAATGTGCAGGAATTCCAGTTTTTCCAGGGACCACACGAAATGGAGTAGGCAACAAACTCGGATTGCGAGAAATAAGCAGAAAAATGTTTAATTTTTCCTCCCAAATTTTTAAAAAAAAATTCTTTCTACACCGATTGAAGTTTCTGAACAAGAGATAAAAGCTATTTTTATATTTTAAAACCCTGCAAATAACATATTTCACTGTAAAAAAGTATTTTTAAATTTTTATTGTTTTTGTTTAACCAAAATTTAAACCCTTTATGGGCCTGTAAAAACGGGGTTTAAAAAAATATATACGAGACAAGCAAGACCCACAAGTTTTATTGGTTAAATTTATTTTTTTAAAATCGGAATTAAATCTCCCCAAAACAAGGGGTTTTTAAAAAAAGCAAAAATTTTTTAGCTTAAAATTTAATTTTTCCCCCGAAATAAGGAAATAATTATTAAATTTTTTTTTTTCCATTTTTGTCATATAGAGACTGTCAATGGATGATTAGATGTTTGTTTTTTCTCATGGCCTGATATAATTTTTTTGATCTGTTTTTTAGTTAAATTTATATTGGGGGGGGGAAAAAGTTTTCATTCCTTTTTTTAACAATGGGGGTTTTTTGGGAATTATCTTTAAATATAAAAACCTCGAAAGCAAAAAGGGCCTGCTCGCAAAGCGAGCTTTACGGAAAAAGCAAGTCCCTGCTAGAAAGCGATGGTTTTTAAAACTTTTCGTCAAAGTACTGCAGCGGGCAAAATTATGGGTAGTTGCCCCCAATTGAAAAATTTTCAAATTACAGATTAACAATTTTAAAATCTGAGGAATTCCAATTGAAAAACGGATGCTTAGGCTTGCCCCCCGTGCACTTCTATGAAAAACCATATAAAACGCAAACCCTAAACAAAAGCAATGCATAAACAAGAGGGCCATGATGGCCCCCCCGGGGGTCACTCCCTGTAATAGGCCCCCAAAAGCGGGCCAGTTTCCCCAACTTTTTTATTTGAACAAACTTGGTATCACCCAAAAGAAGATGTTTCATGGCAAAAAATTTTAGCTCTAGCTCATTTGGGTTTTTTAAAAGAAGATTTTTTAAGTTTTTACTATACACATATAGTTAAAAACAATGACACCCCTGGGGGCGGGGCCCCGTTTTGACCCCAGGGCTTTTATTTGAACAAACTTTTAGACACTTACTAGAAGATGTTCATGCTTTTAATATCAAATCAAAACTCTTTGGTTTTTTTTAAAAAGAAAATTTAAAGTTTTTTCTTTTCGGTTGCCATGGAAAAAATAAAATTCTGCATGGAAAAATTAAATTCTTTGAACAATTTTTAAAAAGGGGACCACCAAGGGGCATTCAGGAAATTTGGATGAAGATTGGCTTTTTGGTTTTTGAGGGGATGTCATTTAAAAAATCCCTGTTTCTCGTATTCTCGGGGGTTTCCTTTAAATTCTCGGGAATAATTTTAAAAAGGATGGAAGCGACGCTCCCCCGGGGCTTAAGTCGATATCCGAAAATATTCTATTTTGCAGAGCATATTCATCTCCAAAAAAAAAAAAATTTAAAAAAAATGCGAACAAAAACAAGATAAAAACCAAAATAACTGTGGAAATAATTGTAAAAATCCAGAGAATAACATTTTAAATTTTATAATTTTCCCCCCAAAATTCATCAATTTTTCTAGTTTTTTCCAGTTGCAAGAAACCTGTTTAGCGGGGTCTCTTCGCAAGGATGCTTCCCAAACGACAGTCTCACACACTATTTATACAACACAGCTCAAAAATATTTGTTCCACGTATAGATGTATAATAAAGATATGAACTCCAATAAAAAACAAATATTGAAACATTGTTTGTCCCCTAAACACATTTCATTTTTTTTACAATTGCCAATGGAAAACCCAGTGTATTCATTGTTTAATGGCTCATATAACTAATAAGTAACTTAAAAAATCAAAACGTAAACTTTTTAATATTATATTAAGAAGAGGTTATGTTAAATAAACAACACTAAAAATTGAGTTAAAAACCTTTTTTTTGGAAAAATTTCCAAACTAAAATTTTGGTCCCAAAAAGGGGGCTTTCAATATAAAATTCCAAAAAAATTTTTTGATATGGCCTGCCAACCCTGTTATTAAAACACAAAAAAAATTACAAAATTAAAGGCCTTTTAAAAACACTTAAAAAATGTGGGGCCCACTAAATTTTGAACTGGTATGTTATTTTTAAAACCCACTTTAAAGCGACCGGGCCTTAACAACCAATAAAATTTCCCACGAAAAAATTTACAAAGGAAAGAAACCTGTTTCCCATTTCAAGGGGGAAGTAAATTTAAATAAAAAAAGCAAAATACTTTTGTTTTCCCTTACATTTACGATCTTTCTTTTTTTTGGGAAATTTTTTTTAAAAAGGTATTCTCTTTTATCAGGCTAAAAAAACTGAAAACAAAATGTTTTTTTTTAAATTTTAAATGCAACCCAAGTTCTAAAGTCCTTTAAACCCCCCGAGTAATACGAGAAACAGGATTTTAAAAGTTTACGGACTCGGACGCCGGACGAAAAAAAGCGATCACAAAAGCTCCACCCTGTCACTTGTGACAGGGTGAGCTAAAAAAACAAATGGCAGTTTTTAAAACGAAAAATGTAAAATATGTGGGTTGCAAATTGTGCTGCCGAAAGTGTGAAGTTGATTTTTCAAAGTGTATTGAAAACATAAATTTTTGGCTTAGCTGCTGGGGTTGTAACAATACAGCAAAAAACCGTATTTTGCAAATTATTGCCATTTTTGCTGAAGCGCCTATTGCAATATATTGGCAATACGTATTGTCTTATATGTTTTTGATTGTAAAGATGGAGTTAACATTTTTATTATTATTATTTATATGTATATATTTTTAGTAGAAACTTAATAAAAAATGTAAGGAATAAAATAGAAGGAAGTGTCACAACAATTTGATAAAAAAAACTTTCGTGCGTTGTAACCTTTCACATCTGGGCCGCTTATGTAAATTATGCGGCCGCTTATTGACTTTTAAGTGTACTAGTTGTCGGTACTTTTATCTTACGTTGGCGCCAAACAAAATTTGCCAATTAAAGATTTTATGCGTGAAATTTTGCTACAAAATTAGAAAGGCAATTAATTTGAAAAATTATTGATTTTTATAAAATACCGTTTTCCAAAAATTCGTATACCGCGGTTTCGAAATTCATTTTTTTTCATATTGCAATATATCTGTATACCCGGTAAACCGGGTTACACCCTTTAGTAAGCTGCCGATGTCTTTTAAATAATAATGTTACCTATAACTTCTGTCCCAAAGAGCTTCGCTTTAACTTTGTTCTTTATTCATATTATTTTGGTTATTTGATAGATTTTCCAGTTCCTGTGGTTAGTTTTAGGGCCGAGTGGACCCGGATTAGTTTATTGGGTTGAAATTTATTGAGGACGAATAATTTTTGAAAACAATAACATTTTAATATTTTAACTCTGTCTTAACTAAACCTATCGTTATTCGTGGAATACAAACCTCTTCTATTTCCATGTACGGGCCTGCTCCCTCGGGAAACATTTCATCGGCAACTATTGCTGGTTTCATTTTAAATCTAATCTTCTCCGCGGACGCACGAAAGAATGCATTCAAATGACACTGATTAGACATTCGGAGTACCTTAAACGATTATGGAGTGACCTGAAATATTGCCCGCTTGACACAGTAGAGTCAAAGAACACTAAATCTTTTTATTTTCCATAATTATTTTTTTCTTTATTCGAATATTTCGGTGGCATTAAAAAGATTGGTTGAACATCTCTTATATTTACAACGTTCGCACACGATACATTATCATGCGCACGCGATAGGTATTGCGTGTGCACGGAAAATGTAGATTTCTAGTGGCTGTCGCTTGTTCAATTGTGTGCGTACAGTAGTGAATTGCCCCTGTACGTGTGTATGCCAAAGTAAATATGAGATGAGAATCACTAAAATAATATTATGAAAGTCTCCGATGAAATGATTAAAATCAAAGTGCTGCAAATATATAAAAATATGATAAACAAGATCAACAAGGAAAGCCTTTGACTATACATTGGAAAACCGCATTCAATTCTAGCATTGTCTTCAATTAAATTTAAATACAATTTGAAAAAACTATTCAGCCTGAAGACCGAGATTTACAAGAATTGATACCGCAGACACTTGCCACAAACATAGTCAAGCAAAGATAAATTCAATGAAAACCTGAAAGTCAGTCTGATTTTTTGAAATAATATTTGGCAATTTCTCTCAACATTTTACAAATATTTCGTCAGTGGCATAATTTAAACCTTCCTTTAAACAATAGTCATTTAAAAAATATCAGGCAAGTAGCAACGTCAAATTCTAATAAAGTTTCCTTTTAAAAGGAAAGGCTTGCACAGTTGTGCCTTCATCCCAAGTTCCCAACCCTATAAAATTGTTTTTTTTTTGTTTCAATTTATTATCACAATTTTTTTGAATTACGGTATTTGTATATCATAAAGGGTTTATTTAGTTGGGGTTTTTTTTTTTTTTTTTTTTTTTTTTTTTTGGAAAAACGAATATTTTTTGTCAAAAACGATTTGAAATCTATTCTCTATTGTATAAAACTAATAAAGAAAATGAATCAATCGTAAATCGTGGAGATTTATCTATCATACTGAAGGGAATTGGCCGTAGACAGACAGTAGTTGTGGATAGTGACTGCTCATCTGAAGTCCCAGTTACCTCTGGAGTGCCCCAAGGCTCTGTCCTAGGGCCCCTTTGTTTCCTTCTATATATCAACAAGCTACCATCTTCTGTCCTTAAATCCCAAGTCAGATTATTTGCAGACGACACTGCTGTATACTTAACCATCAACTCCTCCTCAGACCCCCCAACTCTCCAACATGATCTAGACAATATGGTTCTGTGGGAGAAGCAGTGGGACATGGAGTTTAACCCTTCAAAATGCCAAGTCATCCATATCACCAAAAATAAAACCATAATTAAACACAAATATATGCTCCATGGCCAAGTCCTAGAGTCTGTTACAAATGCTAAATATCTCGGACTAGATCTATCTGCTGACCTTAAATTTAATACACATATATCTCGAATAACTTCCAATGCAAACAGATCCCTTGGCTTTATTAAAAGAAATATTGTCATTACTAAAAATGAGAAAGTGAAAGAACTAGCATACAAGTCCCTGGTGCGCCCACAGGTTGAATATGCCTCAACTATTTGGTCTCCTTACACTAAAACCAATATTGACAAAGTTGAGATGATCCAGAGACGCGCAATTAGATGGGTTAAAAGGAATTACTCCCCTCACTCTAGTGTCACAGCCATGCAGGAAGAACTGGGCTGGCGATCCCTTGAACATCGCAGATTGGACTGTAGACTGATAATGTTTTATAAGATATACCATAACCTAGTTGCAATAAATCTCCCAACTTATGTTCAAACCCCACATAGATTAACCAGACATATGCATCCCTTATCCCTACGCCAAATACAGGTATCCTCTGACTACCATAAGTACTCTTTCTTCCCTCATAGCATTATACTATGGAATAAACTTCCTAGTAACATTGCCACCCTGCCCAACCTGAGTCAAACAGGCAGTGGTGGGTTTGCAGTACTAGTCTTACTAGTACTACTCCCAGTGTTTTTTAAACTATTTTATCTCTTATCATCTTGTTTCACTATTAACATTTAACCATGACTAGAATACATTTTCAGTCTCACCTTCCAAGCATGTCAATGTTTGGACTTTTCTTTTTTAGCTTTTCTTTTCACCTTTTACTAACAATCCGACGTGCACTAAATTCCTGCCTTTAACACTCGTAAGAGGGGTTGGCAGTATCCAGAGATAGATAGATAGGAAACAAGTGTGCACATTTCATTTCCCCTTTTTCGCAGAGAAATTCGTTTGCTTTATAGACAAGTAAATGCACTAAAATACTTCGTTACGTGGTACCAATTAATAAGCATGTATCAACTATGTTACACGATCACAAATACGATGCGCTATCTGTAGATCAGCACGTCTCAAGGTTAATGATATTCATGGGCTATTTTTAGATTACCTCACCAAGAAGTTGAATTGCGTTCAGTAGATCTAAATATAACTCGATCATGCGTGATTTGGTAAGCAGGACCACCCTTTGAAGACGGAATACTACTACATAAAGTCACCATTCTCTATTGTATAAAACTAATACAGACAAAAAATCAATTATAAAAGAAACTAACTTTTGCGTCTTGAAAAACAATTGAAACGCGAACAATTTCGTTTATAATTTTATTACGGTTTAAACCGATAAATCGAGTAAAAATAGAAATCCTATTTATATAACAAACTGGGATTACCGAAGTAACTAAAATAGCTTAGATTTCCGTAATATTACTTCGTCTGATTCCGCAGTATGACGGAATCGCCCGAATTGTCACGATTGCAATCGGAACTACATCGGCTATTATCATTAATCCGAAAAGTGACGGAAAAGGCCGAAAAGTTGCGATTGGCACGATTGCAGCTGGTTTCCCGTTCAATCATGTACCAACAGATGTAAGCAGGAAACCACCTAACCGGAACAAGTTTTCCAAATGAAATGGCTTGCAGCCGTGGCTGCAAGCCAAAATAAAGTTTCCTTTTAAAAGGAAAGGCTTGCACAGTTGTGCCTTCATCCCAACATATTTAATTGTTTTTATTTTTGTAAAAACGAATATTTTTGTCAAAACGATTTGAAATCTATTCTCTATTGAATAAAACTAATAAAGAAAATAATCAATCGTAAAATTACTAACGTGGAGATCTATCTATCATACTGAAAGGAAACAAGTGTGCAAATTTCATTTCCACTTCGTTACGTGGTACCAATTAATAAGCATGTTCACAGATACGATGCGCTATCTATAGATCATCACGTGGTAAGGTTAATGATATGCATGGACTATTTTTAGATTACCTCACCAAGTTCAGTAGATCTCATGCACTAATATTTCTGTGTGATTTTGACCACCCTTTGAAGACGGAATACTAACTACAGTCAACATCCTCTATTGTATAAAACTAATACAGACAAAAAAAACAATTATAAAAGAAACTAACTTTTGCGTCTTGAAAAAGAATTGAAACGGAACAATTTCGTTTATAATTTATTACGGTTTAAATCAATAAATCAAGTAAAAATACGAATCCTATTTATATAAACAAACTGGGATTACCGAAGTAACTAAAATAGCTTAGATTTCCGTAACATTACTTCGTCTGATTCCGCAGCATTCGGAACTGCCTCGGCTATTATCTATAATATTATATATACTATTTTGTGATCATGATTTCTGCAAGCGTCTAGAAACTTTATCTTGATTTACTTCATTGGAGGTTTTACTGTACTTAAATTGTTAATGTTCAAAAGCTGTAAAATTACATAAAAAGCTACTATGGCGTTCCATAGAAAGGCGAAATAATTATAATATAATGTAGTGTGAAGACAGTATATTTTTTTGTAAAGAAAAAAAATATTTCAATTAACTTTACTTCGCTTAATATGCTAGACCATTGTAAGATGTATGTGCGAGGATTGACAAGGTTAAGCGTTCTTATTCAAATTTTTGAGATTTCAATTATCGCATTATTTATCTAAGGTGCTCATATTTTCAGGTAAATTAATTTTAAATTGTTATGATATTGCGAAAATATGATATGGGACGAGCTTGATATTATGGATATTTTGTTTGGCGAATTTTGAAATTTTGAATTATAATAAAATCACGGGAAAAAACGTGTGTTACTTTTAAAAGTATCGGAGTAAAGAATACGTAAAATAAACATTGTTGTAATGCGATAACAAATGAAGATGTGGATAGAACTGCACATTTTGGATATATTTGAACTTAAATGGTATGTTTAATTTCATATGTTCTTTAATTAAAACAAAAATATCATTTTTGAGAAATCATTTTTCTTTTTTCCTATTTTTATAAATAATAATTCAATATATTTCAAAACGGAAACTGTGTGAGCAAAATAGTTTTTTTAAAAAGAATATTTACACTGCGATATGAACTATAGAAAAACTAAAAATAAAAGTTAAATAAATAGCATAAATAAATATAAATTTAAGCATTCCGGTGTATTTGGTGTATACATTATTTGCACAGATAAATGTTATGTAATTATCTATTATCTTTAATAAATTAATTAATTAATTTATTAATTGTACGGTACTATATTCATGGAATAATTCCCATATTTCCCGGTATTAGTTGCTCCGTTTGTATGGTATATTTATGGAATAATTCCCAGATTTTCCCGTATTAATTGCTCCGTATGTATGGTATATTTATGGAATAATTCCCATATTTTCCCGTATTAATTGCTCCGTATGTATGGTATATCTATGGAATAATTCCCATATTTTCCCGTATTAATTGCTCCGTATGTATGGTATATTTTATTTTAATTAATTAATTAATTAATTAATCAATTAATTTATTTATTTATTTATTTATTTATTTATTTATTTATTCGTCTTTTTAATCTCTTCGGTACCAGATGAGCAGCAACTGTATTTCATTATCACCCACAGGGATTGAGCCTTACTGAATCGCAACTTTTCGGTTCTTTCTGTTAATCTTTGGATAAGAACGGGGTTATGAATAGGTGTTCAGATGGCACCAACATTTGTTTTACCTTACCCCCAGGCATAATGTATCAAATGTCCTAAGTTAACTGTACGTTTACTATCATTACCGATGTTGTTTCTCGACTTTAATCATATATATTGCCCCGTGTCTCTCCAATGTTTCTCGGTATATTTACCATATTGCCTAGTATCTTAAAAAGTTTTCCCGTATCTTTCGCACATTGGTCCATACCTTTTCATACTGCTCCGTGTCTTTTCATTAAATATACATATCTTTCCATATTGTTTCCTACCTTAGCCACATTGGTCCGCATTCTTCCCATATTACTCCGTATTGCCTCATATTGCTCCGTGCCTTTGCATATATTGCTTCATATCTTACCCACGTACATTGGTCCTCATCCTTCCCATATATTGCTCCGTACTTCCTCATATTGCTCCGTACCTTTATATTGCTTCATACCTTACCCACATTGGTCCGCATCCTTCCCATATATTGCTCTGTACTTCCTCACATCGCCCCGTATCTTTCCATACTTTACTTTGTATTGCTTTATATCACAACACGACCTGTTTCCGCATCTTACTCATGTGTATTTGGTATCTTTCACTAAGTACTTTATATTTTTTCGAAATCTTTTAGACGGCATTCTTTACTTCAAATATTCCGTATCTTTCCCACTTTTACTGCATATCAATTGTTCCGTATCCTTCACATATTGTTCTGTATATCCTTTTCATACGAATTGCTCCGTATCCTTCTAATTGTTCCTTCACATTGTTCCGTATTTCCCCTATATTTTCCCGTATTAATTGCTCCGTATGTATGGTATATTTTATGGAATAATTCCAATATTTTCCCGTATAAATTGCTCCGTATGTATGGTATGTTTTATGGAATAATTCCCATATTTTCCCATATTAATGCTCAGTATGTATGGTATATTTTATGAAATTATTCCCATATTTTCCCGTATTAATTGCTCCGTATGAATGGTATATTTTATGGAATAATTCCAATATCTTTCCGTAGTAAATGCTCCGTATGTATGGTATATTTTATGGAATAATTCCCATATATATTTTCCCGTATCAATTGCTCCGTATGTATGGTATATTTTATGGAATAATTCCCATATTTTCCCGCATTAATTGTTCCGTATACTTCACACTTTTTCGTATATTTCACATGTATTGCTACATATTTTATTGTATTTTCAACTGTCTTTCTTCAAACATTTTTCTATTGTATACGTACATTTTATATATAACTGTTAAAGTTTTAGGTAAAATATATATATGTACCATGAATAATGATGGATAAATTACAAAATTTGAACATTATTCAAACTATTTCAAACCGGATTTAATCTCTTGGCACTGTCTTAATGATTTATTTATTTTTAGGATACATTTTAATAGATATGCTCCTCAACAAACATTTAAGGGGTTTATTTTTCAGATTCGAAGTATGACAAACACACACATTATTTCGGTCTGGGTTTTGTTCTTCTATAAAGGTAACGTATAAAGATTTTTTATTCAATTTCTTTTCCGTTTCTTATTCTCAAGATTCAATTAATGTATTTTTGTCATACAGAAGATTATATGATTCCATTTTAATCCACTTTATTATCTATATAATGTCTATCATGTCGCAGACAAAACGGAAAAATAAAGAAAAAGAGAGTAAAACGACTAAATATATATCGCTCTATGACATTGTCGCCTCTTCAAATGCCTCCAATAGAAATAACGAAATGGCATTAATCAGCCACCATAGTAGATAAAGAAACATGTTCTTGCTAATTCAAAACTGGGGCAAAAATACATTTTTTTGTATTTTTGTCCCAGTTCAAAATTATATTTTTTGTACTTTCACCTCATATTTATCTATTGTCGCTTAATTTGGCAATCAATTCCCATCCTTTTTACCACTAAGATTTTTTTCTAAAGAAATTTGGTGAATTATTTCAGTTTATAGTGAGACATGTAACGATGATCCGAACTTTACACGAGACGGAAAGTCATGTGACAATCTGGTCCAATCGTCTACGAGAAAAGAATGTTACGAACCGGAAGTAGAATCTGCTTGCTGTCATTCTTGCACACAAGTTCGTTTAGATGCTCCAGGTAATGTTTGTTGAAATAAATCATGGGGAAAAAACGGGAAAAGCTCCTGAATTGATTTGAATGATTGAGTTGTTACATAAAATTTGTTTCCTTCTGATATACATGATGGAAATGTGTTGGACTTTAATTGACGAGACAAAAGACTCCTTTCGACTATAGTAAGTCAAAGTTTGACCTCAGCGAAGTTCAAGTATAAAGATAAAGAAGGAAATTTGAAGGGATTTTAGAAACAACTGTACCTATCACTGTTTACCACCTTAAAGGCCCATTATGCCCCAGAAACTTTCCTATCAATTTTATTGCTCAAAACCATTTTATTTTTTGGTGATTCGAGTAATATTTCTTTAATATCTTTTGCATATTTCTCCGTTGTTTAGTACCCTAGTTTATCTCTGTAAAAAAATCCAATTTTATGCTTGACCTCAGTGAAGCCCTTTTAAATACTGGTATCTGAATAATTAATCTGATCGTTTTTTATTCTCTTTATATACCACACGTGCACTTCAACACTGTGGGAAATTGCGTTTTGGGGTCATTTTAAAAAAGATGTGGAGCCTTATAATTAAATCTATTCTCAAGCCTAGTCCTATTCTGATCACGTACACTTTACTTCCTATTACGTAATACAATACTGGACTTTTTGGAGGGGTGGTGCTTTTTTGTCACACTGTCAACACAATGCATATCCATTTAATTTCTGACTGTTTCGAGATTTCATGTAAGAGCATGTTTTCATTACTTTTTCATTATTTATTTATTTATTTATTTATTTATTTACCTATCTATTTTTTCAAAAACAAACTTTCACTTCCAGGTTGTTTATATGGAGATCGTGAGGTGTGTATAAAGTTTTTGTGTGACCAATATACAGATGCCGAGGTCACGTGCTGTGAGACATGCGGAACTTTACCTTTGACATCTACAGTATCTTTTTTATTTCATAACTGACCAATAACTGTATTGTGTAGATAAAGAATTCAACATTAATTTTAATAAGCTTTCATATAATACATTCACTTTTGTTTTACCGTAAAAGGTTCGTTAATATAATCATTTCACCAATAATTATGTAATCATCACATTAACGGGAACGGTGATTTAGTGGTCAAGGTTTCTACTTCTTAGACCAGGGATCATGGTTTCAAGCCCTATTTGAATCACGATAATGTTTCTTCATATGTCGCCGTTACTGCTACGTTAAACATGTATTTTCCTACATGGGCGTATGTTTATACACATGAATATCTGTCCTTAAACTGTTTAATTCAGACTGATCAACCTGTAACATCAGTTTCTACAACGTCTACAAATTCATCAACCCTTTCCACGACGTCAGTGACTTCTTCAACGTTTAAAATTACAAGTGAGCTTTTAAGGAGTTCAACACAGCTAGAAATCATATTATCTAACGGCTTAACAACCGAGCCAAACATAACAACAACTAGTGCTAAATTAACTTCTGACAATACGCCAACCAGTGACATAACAGCTAGTGTTTTGCCGGACAATGTTGCAACAACTTCCGCTACAATTGCACAAGAAACTACAAACGCTGCTTCAACTTCCGGTGTAACAAATATTACAAAAACTTCTGAAACAACGACAAGCAGTAAAATAACATCCCAACCATCGGAACTTACCACCCCTCCCAACACAACCATTGCCGTGACAACGTCTACCATATCGTCTACTCCTTTAACAAGTAAAATGACAACAGCAGCAACAACAACAACAACAACAACAGAACCTTCTGTAGGGACAACTACTAGTGTAACTGCATCCACGTCAACCACCACAACACGTGCAACAAGTGAGAAACCTACAAGCGGAAAATCCACAGAAACAATAACTAACACTGTCAGTCTAGAGACAACGCCTTTAACAACGCCTTTAACGACAAAGTCATCTACCACAACAGAAACAACAACAAAAAGTAGAAGTACAACTACAGTAACAAAAGATATTGAAACAACAGACTCGCAGCCATCTTCATCCGTACAAACATCTGTTGTTGGTGGAGATCAGTCTAGTACAGCAATAGCGTCAACAATTGCAACTGATACTTCATCAACTTCCGTTGTGACTGTACCAACTTCCGTTGTGGTGACTGAACCAACTTCCACATCTGCAATAGAAACCACTACCTCATCCCCTACAACTACCTCAATGTCTACTTCCCCTACAACAGTATTCGTTACGACCAATGTCGTCCCAGTTTCTTCCGTATCCGGTTCCACTATATCTACTTCCGGTTTTACAGATTCAACTTCTATATCGACAACAACAAAACTTACTACAACTTCTACTAGTCCTATTACAACTGAAACTATAACAACCAAAACATCCACGACAAGCCCTGATACAACAGTTTTAACGTCTGCAGACATGCCTCTAACAAGTTCAACAACTGCAGCCAAAACTTTGAAAACTGTGTCTACTTTAGCTTCAACTACATCCAGTTCAACTTCTACATTTTCAACTAAAATTATGTCTCCAACAAGCACTGCAAATCCAGTTACAACAACTTTATCATCTTCAAGTGCACTTTCTTCAATGGCAACAAAGCAAAACACTAAAACACCCCGTATAACAGTTACAACACCAACACCGGATGTTGCAACTAATTCTACAACTACTACAGCTTTTCCAGAAAACGGAAGTGGTGAAACACGTAAGACCTAGTTGTGAAATCATATTTAGAAATAAGCAAAAATTTTAAATAGATCGAATTTGTTAAAAGTAAACTATGTCCGAAAAAAAACTGAATTACATGCCATGAATAACAAACAAAATACTGCAATTCATTAATTGCTATTCTTTTTCAATCTAATTTCAGGCATATATGTACATTGTGTACATGTTTATTTTTTTAGTTTTTGTTGGGTTGACCGCAGAACTGGAGTAAACTTATATGAAATAAAGAAGGACTAAAACAGTTTTACTGTCAACTCTCGTACCTTTGGTTCCTTTATTTTCAGATTTGTCACTTATTATATCATCAACAATGTCTAGTCTTATATTTGCATTGGTGTTGCTTACTTTATGTGCCTGGTTGATGTCGAATTCGAGGAAGAAACGTCGAGGATTCCGACGTCGTCGGCGACGACCACCGGATATTGAGGTATATCTTTGAATCGATGAGATCATATTCAAATACATATGACTTTATTGAATGTACAATAAAAAACTGTTTTTTACCTACATCAAATACAATTGACTACTTTATATAAATACATACTGATACATATTTTATTCGTTCTTCACTTTTTAGAGTCAAATGACTACAATGGCAGCACAGTAGGGTACATGAGGATTTTTTTTTTATTTTGTGCAAAGACATACATGTATGATAAGATTAGTCCACTAATTAATTATTAAAGTGATAATCTGTAGTTTAACGGTCAACTTATTGTTTAAATCTTTCGAAATTTGTATATGAACTGAATCTTCCGTTACAAGTATATAGGCTACTGGTAAAACAAAAAAAAATCATTCTGTTTGTATTTTAGTCACTGCCGGAAGCTCTCCCGTCGTCCTCCGTCTTGCCTCGTGTCAGAGTTCCGGAAGCTGCGTCAGAAAGGTCGTCTGCTATTGAACCGTGCATTAATCTACGAACAATGAATCCAAATTCTCCGTATTGGTTTGACGATACATCGAGACAGATTTTTAAGGAAGAAATTCTTCCATTTAGAGCCAATGACTGGAACAGGCCTTACTTTTCAACAATTGGATTACGGGCGGCATATGGTCGGGCACATGACTGTTATCACTCCGCGTTAGGACTCACATCACACAGAGTATGGGTCAAATAATTTAAAGAATACTACCTTAAAAGAAGCCATTTGGTCCCATGTTCACAAAGAATGAAGAATGAGAATCAGGGTCAGAATTCACATATAAAATTTTAACTGTTTCAAATGTTGATGATAACGATATGCGTTTTAAATAACATATTCATGTACAATTGATAGATATTTAGTAGACTTGGAGTAATAAGAGGCATCAAAAACAGGGATATAATTGACAAGTTATATATATACCTAGTGATATTTAATGAAAAAAATATTGTTAAGTTTTAAGAAAATATACTTTGAAGATAAAATTGTGATCCTTATCATGTTACTTTTGTTTTTGTTTCTTTTTAATATATAGATAGTGACGCCATTCATATTGATAGTCCCATAAAATTTATTCTAGAATAAGATGTTTGGACACTGTCCCGTTAAATGTTGCGATATGTATCAAATTGTTTGTGTAAGCAAACATATAGCAGTAAAAGCAAAAAAATCTCGATATTTTCTTTCACAATGGACTTAGATGTTCCATTTGTAATTATTGTTACAAAGTCATACCACTTAAGGGTAACTTAATGTTAAGAATTCGGAACATCTTCAATAACTTTGCATTGTTTAATGGTAAAATGAGTTATATTCACCATGTTATATTAATGGAAATATTGTATCTTGCTTCAGCAATTCATTTCAAAGAATCCATTATGATGTTTTAAAGCTGCACATCATCAGACGAGTAAATAAGTCTACAATGACAGGTCAATAATAATGTTGATAGTTGATGAAGGGACTATATATGAATGTTGCTGACAGTGGGAGATGCATGTTCCAACATTACATATATGTATTTATTATATACTTATAAATGAAATATTGAGAAATATTGATGAAATAAAATACGTATCTTATTTTCCGTATTTTCACTGTAAAAATTTATTTTTCACTACAGTGAAACATATTTTCCGTATTTTCACTGGTGTCTTGCTGGATTACTTTCTTTTAAATTCAGCTAATACACAAAATTATAACGTAATACTTTCTATTCATAAGGTAAAAAAAAGAGTAAGTATATAATAAACAAAAAAATCAAGTTTTTTCCTTTAAGGAATATTTATTATAAACTTTTTGACAATCTCTTAGACGCATATTGTATATTTTGCGCACGGTGTTACTCTTTCTGTATTTTGTCATCCCATTACTAATTGAGTTAAGGCAATTTTGTTTCATAGTTTGACAGGTTTAAGGTAACTTTTATCTGTTTTAAAAACTAAGTACATGTATCTTATTTGTTTATTTTTGACAATGTTGTTACAGTGCAGAACTTCATAAAAAAATAACAAAGTCTGGATGCGTGCGTCTTTAATTCAAATACGCAGTAAGAAAACAAGAAACAAAAACCTAATACATTATTATTTGAGGGTGAAAACCTTGTGATATTAACAAAACAGTAGTATGATTTTACCGTATAAAATTCTCACATGATGTTTTTATCATTCAATTTATAATGACAATACTGGGCGATATTTGATACTTGGCTCCTTGTACTTCTATAAGTGTCAAAAGTAAATTGTATATTTTTTGTTGTAAATTATCTGATAAACATTGCCCTCCATTGTATATTTAATAGTGGGTTTTGCACGAGTTAAATACCAAAGTGAAACGCCCTTTTGTTACAGGATATTGAGAAAATAAGAAACTGTTTGACATTTTAATTGCAATTTTGAACACGTGTGTAATTGAAGGTAAAAAATGATATAAAGTAAAAAAATCACACCACAGACTGAAACGGATTGTCAAACTTGTTGGTGGCTGTGAACGCGTTTCTTTTTTTTTCTCTTCTAATTATAAAGTACAATAAATCTGTCCGTGTAAATAAATTATGATTGCGTAACTATGATGGTATTTTATATCAGGAAAAAACTAACTTAAGATTTTTGGAGAAGAGAATACATTTTCATATGAAAATGTTTATAGGCACTTTCTTTAGAGTATTCATTAGGCCTACAGTTTTGTGTTGTAGGATTTGATTGATTGATTGATTGATTGATATTTTTTTAAATTCTACAGTTAATTGTAATTCGAAATTTGACTAAGCACACTTCGCCACAAAACTAGTGTTAAAATCAAGGGAGGTGACTCATTTGAAGCGTGTGTCAAGGGAAGTAAACCCAATACCGGCCAAACTTTTAGCATTTTGAGTATTTCTTCGTGAAAAATTTATGAAAGAATTATCCCTCAACATTGTATTTTTACTTTATTGAGATGTTAGCAGTTAAACAAAATGACAACAAAGATGTAAGCAGTTCAGCAGTTTAGCAACAAAATGACAACAAAGATGTTACAAAGATGTTAGCAGTTAAACAAAATAACAACAAAGATGTTAGAAGTTAAACAAAATGACAACAAAGATGTAAGCAGTTAAACAAAATGACGACAAAGATGTTAGCAGTTAAACAAAATGACAACAAAGATGTTAGCAGTTAAACAAAATGACAACAAAGATGTTAGCAGTTAAACAAAATGACGACAAATATGTTAGCAGTTAAACAAAATGACGACAAAGATGTAGCAGTTAAAACAAAATGACGACAAAGATGTTAGCAGTTAAACAAAATGACGACAAAGATGTTAGCAGTTAAACAAAATGACGACAAAGATGTTAGCAGTTAAACAAAATGACAACAAAGATGTTAGCAGTTAAACAAAATGACGACAAAGATGTTAGCAGTTAAACAAAATGACAACAAAGATGTTAGCAGTTAAACAAAATGACAACAAAGATGTTAGCAGTTAAACAAAATGACAACAAAGATGTTAGCAGTTAAACAAAATGACACAAAGATGTTTTAGCAGTTAAACAAAATGACAACAAAAGATGTTAGCAGTTAAAACAAAATGACGATGTTAGCAGTTAAACAAAATGACAACAAGATGTTAGCAGTTAAACAAAATGACAACAAAGATGTTAGCAGTTAAACAAAATGCCAACAAAGATGTTAGCAGTTAAACAAAATGACGACAAAGATGTTAGCAGTTAAACAAAATGACGATGTTAGCAGTTAAACAAATGACAACAAAGATGTGAGCAGTTAAACAAAATGACGATAAAGATGTTAGCAGTTAAACAAAATGACGACAAAGATGTTAGCAGTTGAACAAAATGACAACAAAGATGTTAGCAGTTAAACAAAATGACAACAAAGATGTTAGCAGTTCAACAAAATGACGACAAGAACCTGTTCTCAACAAAAATTGACTTTAAACGTAACTTCATAAAAATGCCGACTTTTCATACTCATCACTCTACTTTAGCTTGTACAGACGTTGAAATTACACGAACACTTTGAATATAAGAAATATGAAATTAATAGCCCGTGTGTATATACTATTATAAAATAGCATTCAACTTTTATCGAACCAACTCTCAGTAAACATTTTTCTCAAGCACGGCACTGGATGGCAATTACTCTACGGTGACCTTTAACCCGACGTCTCTATTACATAACGTTGTCAACGCTGTAACGTCAAAACAGATGACGTCGTATCCATCATAAATAACTACCGCATTTCGCACAGAACCGCTAAAAATGCCTCCAAATCTATTGAATTTGTTGAAAAATTGTTTCCATAGGGCCTGTAGAAAACGATACTTCTAACGAGCTGTGGAAATTAAATAAAAAAGTCAGAGGAGAATTTAACTTTGTCGTTCACAAAAAGATTTTGACAGATTTGCAGAAATGAAGCCAAAAGATGAAGTGCCATTCTTTACGGTATGTCAATACATGTTTTTATATATGTATATCGTTGCCGCCGGAAATAGCAAAGAGCCAGGACCAGATTTTGAGCGGGTTGTTTATTACTTTTGGGACAACTCATCTTTGTTCGTAATGAAAGGATGGGTCCCTACAAAAGCAGACGAAAGAAACATTGGTGGCAAACTTAAGTAAGAAAATCAGACAGTTCAGTCCAAACGAATCGAAATCGGTATATGTTAAATCAAAAAGCTCTTGCACCGATGACAGCAAAGATCCCATTGGCGACAGGGTTATGTGATCTAGATGCTGCTTTCGGGCTTTAGAAGCGAATCAAGAAATGTTCCACCACAAATATTCTCCGGTCCGCCTCGGGTGAAATCAACATACAACTGGGGAGTTATAAATACATGGAGCAGACACATGGCCCCGGAAAGTGAAGATTATGAGCCGGTGTATATATATGATCGCTTGAGACAAGCAACTTCGCCATCAGACTCAAACATCAGTCCTCTGGAAATGTTAGACAGGGAAATCGAAAATGCTATTGAAGGTAATTTTGTTAGTGAAAACTACGGGTTCCGAAGACCAAATAAGTATAACACTATGGTATTTTCCACGTTGGATACACGTGACAGAAGAGTGAGACCACGTGCTGCTAAAGGACAGAGGACGCGCCACGTGATTACCATACAGATGAATTCATAAACTCATTCAAAGCACTGAAATAGATTTAAATAATGACCAGAAGTCTTCATGGACATAAATAAAAAAACATATTTTATATTAAGAAAAGATGATGTACTTGTATAAAATGGGCATGCTATAAAATTGATATTTTCTTTACAAATAAATTTTGTTTGAACAAAAGCATTTGGTACTTCGTTAATTAGTACCCGGAATAAGAAGATATATATACAAGTATAAATTAGCGCCGCAATTTTTCCTATTACATGTATATCGTTTCTATACTGTAACAGAGAACAAAGTTTGGAATATCACCCAAAATTGATTAAAGATATATGATTGTTGATCTTCACAGTAGTTCACCTCCCCGACCATACACCAATTGTTACATTTTGTAAGTTTTAAAGGCCCATTATGCCTCAGAAAATGCTTATAATCATTTGTTCGTTTTGAATTTTTCCTTCATTATTTAGGAAATGTCCTCAAAAAGAATACACTATAGGCAGTCACAAGAACAAAAGTTTTTTTCTCGTCAAGAATAAAATGGCGGTTTCCTAACTTGATCCATGCGAGTCGGGTTAAGGCGTTAAGATTTCACAATAGTTGTCACAGTGATCTCTGAAACGTTAAAAGAACATGTCAAATGAATGACTTAGACTTGATTCGATTATACAATATCGCACTATCTGTTATTATAATTTTCAGGGTTTGTTCAAGTCACATGCCTTGTTTTAAAACTACTCGTTGATTCTGTCGGCTCAACATATATAGATGTATATAGTTAGATATGAAATTTCAACAAAATTACACCTTAGAAATGTAAGTGTAGACAACAAATATCATATCTTGAATTAAAATTGCATTCATAAAGAAGCGATATTGTAGATAAGCAAATGTCACAACTTATTTTCTTACAACATCTTAACTGCCCATTTCAACGGAATTAATGAAAGTTATAGCAGGCTAAGTCATATTATTTTATAAATATTTATTTATTTCTCATTATAATCTATATATATTTTATAAAAACAAAAATAAATATTGCTATATTTGGGCAACATTTGGGTATATTTGGGTGTATTTGGGTATATTTGGGTATTTCGTGCCGCCGCGGGTGAGTAGGTTAGCTAACTAGAGTGTGAATACAGGGGTCAATTAATAAAATACAACATGGTTTCATCATGGTTTATTACAAATATGCACTAACATACTTCAATACAGTACAAGAATATACACCTTTACACGTCATCACTGTGCTTTATATATAGAAAACAAAGACCTTAAACTGCACAGAAACTTTCAATTCTAATGTAATAGTAAATTACTATAAGTTACAATTCAAATGAATCAAGAAACTAATGAATGAGAATCATCTAATGCGTCTAAAAACAAGTTTTTTTATGTTTTTATCAGCATTAGCTGCAATGTTTTACTTTCCACAATATAACACAGGAGTAAAGGATCTATACACCAAATGAAACTGTCAGCCAACAGAATGAAGCTTGATGTATCCTCAAAGAAATTAACAAATTGTGTATAACTTATCGATAACAAGTACACATACTAAGTTTAGTGTTAACTATGTTTGTTTCACACAAAAAAAAAAACCAAATTGAGTTAATCCTTTCACTAGATAAACATTTGAGCCGCGTCACGACAAAACCAACATAGTGGGTTTGCGACCAGCATGGATCCGGACCAGCCTGCGCATTCGCGCAGTCTGATCAGGATCCATGCTGTTTGCTTACAATCCCAATAACAAGTAGAGAAACTGATAGCGAACAGCATGGATCCTGATCAGACTGCGCAGGCTGGTCTGGATCCATGCTGGTCGCAAACGCACTATGTTGGTTTTGTCATGACGCGGCTCATTTAAGTTTTGTGTCTATACCAAACATCTTGGTTTTTGTAAGGATGGATAACTCTTCGATGACTAAAAATATAAATTAACAGTAACCAAGTTATACTATACAGTTGACAATTATTTGAGTCATGAAATAAGTATAATTCAAGCATAATTGATCTACCAAATCATTTTTTCTCATATAAGGTATTCAAAAATTCATTTACTAAACCTGTAAATGAATTTAATGTACAATTTTTCATGAAAATTCCACTCAATCTATCAGTGACATTATGCTCATATTTACGCTGTCAAGTTGAGCTGTATTAGATAATATATTTTATAAAAGATTGACTTTTATAATGGTGATTGACTATCAATTGATATTGAAAAATGTTTAAATTAAAATATATAAACTGTATTAAATATATAAGACAGTCCCACTCTATTTATTGAAAGTTAACAATACAAATTGAATTTTGCACGAGTCATTTGCGTTAATAATAACACTTGTGAAGTAGAATATAAAATTAAGAACAATTAAATTTATGGAAAAATGTAAAGTTATTTGGACTTTTACCTGTTATTTCCCTATTTACACTTGCATGGGCATAATGCCACTTAAAAACAAAATTTCACTTTAATTTCATTGCTTATTTTCTGTGTGACTATTTTGTCAAATTTAATCAGAGCATTCCATTGCTTATATTAGGGATGTGGAAAACAAGATTAACACATAGCTTTCTACAGAGCAATAAAGATTACAGTATAAAGGGTATAGTCTGTGAGATGGTCATTACCTCACCCCCCCCCCCCCCACAGGCCCCCATCTCCCGATTACCCATAATTATCTCATCAAAACAGGGGTAGACATAATCAAAGCCAGAAGGTGTAATCATTGCATCATATAAAATAATGTACGTAACACAGGCTTTTTTTCTCTTAATATTGCGAGGATAATAAGGTGTACAAGTATGTCGATACTAAATAGTAATGATTGAAAAAGCCATCCTCTAAAATCACAATTCATTTTCAAATACCAATAAACAAAATGATAAGAATCAAATTTGAAAAATATAAAAAAGCATGTGCCATCAAAAGCTATGTATTCATACTTTCAGTTTGTAATCGTGTTATTATCAACAACAAAAAATTTAACGTATTGTCCATTTCATTAATAATGAAATTGTCAAACTTTGTATGGTTCCTCCTTATTCTACAATTTACCATAGTTTTACATACATCTTTGAATTTACATCATGAAAATTGATTTTAACATACGATATTAAAGAAATGATTCCGTAATGTCAATCAATTACAATTTACTTTTATACATGTTTTAATTTTTGTAGCAAGAATAACCGTAAATACGGGTACTCTAATTATCCCTGCTGACTGATCAGTCTTGTTATTTTGATATCAAATCATTAACATTACTTTAGCAAAGGAATGTCTCAAATTCAAAACAAGACATTTAGTATAGAAAGGCTAAAAAAATTGACCATTAATAACAACTTTAATATCACTTCATATTTAATACATGTGTAACACTGTCAATTGTAAAAACCATGGTCCATCGTTCCCTGGGACAGAGCAAAAGGAATTGGGGAAATACCATTTCACCTTGTGCCTGTCCTAGCACTGCTGGGGCAGCAATGGGGTAGTTTTGTTTTGGTATTGAATTGGCAAAGGATGTGTCCAAAACGTAATTACAATAATACGAATTTAATCACCCGATGGTCATTGTAATAGTCAAGGCTCCCACTCGTCCCTTGGGACTGAGGATCATGATTACAATTGACTATAAAGGACAGTTTTAAAATGAAAACACAATATTATAATAATAAATTTAGTAACATTGTTGGAAGCAATTTTTGCCAATCTTTTCACCTTCATACATTAACAAAAATTTCTAAATACATTGTAAATGAATACAGTCAGCAATCAACGTCTTGTGAAACAGTTGACTCGCCATTAATCGCAACAACCATATTAGACTGCACCGGTTGCCATGACTACAATGTGATGAATCTATATAGCCATCTCAATGATAAGCAATGCCATTTTTGGAAATACACAACTCGGTGATCTGCCTTTGGAGTAATTAAAAATAATGCACCAGTTACTTGTCTCCCCTGTGGCAGTGCAGACGATAGAGGGAAAGTGGGTGAAGGTTCTAATTTTCATCAGTTCAATACTTTCAGGTCAATGTTGTGATTTTGTTTTGTATTGGATAGGTCAAAATTGAAGACGAGCAGTGTGTGTGGGGGTGGGAGTGTGAGGTTGTGGGTGGCTGTATTTAGTCATGGAGCTAAATATAGTTGTATATTCACTGTGATTTAGTGAAGATTTCACCATCTTGACCTTGCAGGGCTTTTCTTAAGTTTATCCAAAGTAAAAATATCTGTTTTACCTTAGAAGGCAGGATTACTACTGACTAGTGCACAAGTACCGGTATATAAAAGATATGTTATTTTTTAAAAGCACTGGCATCTATCCACAAGCAATTTTTAAGGTGTCCATAAGAAATCTTCTCTGTGAGAATGACAAATATAGGTGTAGAGGCATTATAACAAAATAAGAATTCCACTAACAAGCAAGAAATGGTGGGTGGGGTACGGGCATGGGACGAAAACTCTTAATTAAGCAAGCAAATATTAGTTCCACTCCTAAATCACACCTGATTTTTTTTTGTTTCATTCCCTAAAAAAAATTAAAAGCAGAAATGAATTAATTTGTACATTAATGATAGATGAAAGGTGTTTGCAAACAGACATTCCTCACAAATACATTTAAAAAAAAAAGATACATTGTATCATCATTATGAAAAATAACAAATAAAATTACTAGTATGCATAGATACCACTGGACACAAATAAACACTTTAGAACTCAAAACTAGTCTCATTCGCAAAGTACAATATGTTTGCTTTTATAGAAATCATACAAAACATTTCAATCAGCAAAACTTAATGACAACATTCATAGAAAAAGTAATTTGATTCATCAATAATTATCAGTAACAAAAGTGAAGACTCAGGACAAATAATCAAGGCTTGGTGCAAAACTGTGGCAATTCACAGGGACGATATAAGACGAGTTACAACCCTTTCACACTAAGCCCTCCTTAGTGTGTATCAATTTTTAAAAAAAGTAATGAAAATATGGATCTAGTACATAGATATTGAATAAATAACTCCACAGAGGTTTTTTTGACATGACAGACTGGAGATATTGTTTTTGAAACTTTTATAATACTGCATGTTTGTTACGTTGTTTTTCATTGGATAATCATGACATTTATATAATTTATATACACGGCTGCAGTCAATTTATAAATCATTTCATTTTTTTCTCTAATTAAGCATGATTGCAGTATTATTAACTCGTTATAATTCTTGGCAGGTTATTTCACCATATATAAATGGTTATTAGCAATTTAACCCTAACTTAAAGGCTCAGGATATATTTACAAACATTTAACAACTGTTTATATAGGGCCAAATAACCTGTCAAAAATTATCATTTGATATAGGTCTAGACCAATAACATGTTTGAAAATGTCATATCATTTGCTCTTTCCGATTTTCCATAATAGTTATTTCATTTCGGGCTTAGAATTGCTAAAAAAAATCTACATTCAATTTAATTCTGATTACATTTCTAATTTAAATTAACTTCTGGATATTTCTGTTTTAAATGCCCCTGTTGATCTATGTATGAATTTCAAATTTTATATTTCTTCGCTTTCGGACATCGGTGGAGGTCCTTTTAATCTAAGACAAAGAAATTAAATTGAACCTAGTGGAATGGAATGGTATGGAAGGAGCTCTAAACTGTGAAATAAAGAATATCATTATAGAATAGGAAGACAATTGTTGTATTTTGTTCATTTTCCTACAAACTAAAACAATAAAAGATGATAGTATACTACTATTTAAATCTTATTTGCTAAATTCCATAAATAGACTTGACCAACACTCATTTCTGGAACATTCCATTATCAGTTTTTGGGATATCAAGATGAAAATTCAAAGTTGATCAGCCTACAGTATTGAGCCTGGTCAGACTGCAAGTAAGTACATGCGTACCTGGACCTGTATTGTTGGCAAGCGTATATCTACTGCAGCTCAGGCAGGTTCAAGGTTAAAATTTTCTAAAAATTCTACGTCCTACAATATTCACATCTTTGTTCTCAATTAAACATTATTTCTTAACCAGTATTGCATTAAAAGAATGGTACCTTCACAAGAAAAACTGTTTCATTGTTTCACAAGTTGATATTTTTTTATACAATTTTTATATTTTTTATGCACAAAAGAATTTGAAGAAAAATTGCTTTTAATTGTAACATGTATTGACAAATTTTGCTAATATTTTTTTCTTTCTTCTTTTGTTGGTAGATCTGTTTCTTGCCAGTTAAAGAAAACATTTTAAAGAAAAATCATGTTTTTAATTTATAAATCACAAACTAGCAACCACTCTCAATTCTTAAAGTGTTTAACAATGGGATTTTATTCATACTTCTTTTCATATAGGCCAAACCATGGTTGTTTGTTTCATATATTCTATATCTGCTTAGAGTTACATCTCTACCTGTTATGTAATCGTTAATTTCATCTCTGATATGTTTATGAAAATATTTGACTCTTGTTTTGTATCCGTATATGATTACTATCAGTTAAAGACTTTGTAAAAAATGTTAAATTATTATCTATTTATAATTATCTTGACATTTATAACAAAGAAGTGTATAGCAGTAACTCTACAGGACTATGTCACATTGAAAGTAAATAAAAGCAAAAGAGCAAAACAGTGTAAAATATCTAAATTCTAACTCAGGGTGACCATGCAGCCCTTCTTGAACTTGTTGCTATAAAATTTGGCAAGTGTCTCCAACTTTATCTAGTCTACATACCAGATATACTTTTGTGTGCTTATATTGCTTTCCTGTATAAAAGTGCATTCTTTCCTGTAGATTAATAAACTTTCTGTTCATTATCTTCCCTATGTATCTTTGTACTGTCTTTTGATATGTTGTACTTTTTCTATACAATTCTTATCATGTCTGTAATTTTACAACTTCTTCATCAATTTCCTATCTTTCCTTTAATTTCATAATTTTTTTACAGTATACTTTTATCATATCTTCATTTCTGTAGATTTCTCATCTTTCCTGGAGTTTTAATACTTTTCTTTAAATTCTCATCTTTTTTGTAGTTTAACAGCTTTTCTGTAGATGAGTTATCTTTCCTGTAGTTTTATAACTTAGCAGTATTATAAAGCAGAAATAAATCATGAAGTAAGCACTATACAGTAACTATATACAGGGGGGAGCCGACGTTATACCGTTGTACTCTTAGGTTGTACCTGAGGCCTTGCATACTCTACAAACTCGTCTATTAACACTGGCCAGGCACCTGTAATATAATAAACATTGTTTGTTATCATTGTATGCTTTACACTTGCAACATTTTTTACCTTGAAAGGTATATAACAAAAGGACTGACGCAACAATATATATGAATAAAATAAATAAATGAGCCGCGTCACAACGAAACCAACATAATGGGTTTGCGACCAGCATTGATCCAGACCAGCCTGCACATCCGCGCAGTCTGATCAGGATCCATGCTGTTCGCTATCAGTTTCTCTACTTGAAATAGGGTATGTAAGCGAACAGCATGGATCCTGATCAGACTGCGCGAAGAAGATTTCCGGTCAACTTGTGTGACAGGTGTTAATTACACAGCAGATTGTTAAATCTGCCTTTGTGTGCGTATAAATTTGTGATAAAATGATTTAATTGTTACCATTCAAATTGCTGTAGTGGTATTTGAAAGTAAACAGTAAGGGCAACGCTTTTCACTCAAATCTGACTGAGAATAGAACAAACATACAATGTATTTCTGAGTATATTTCTTAGTTATATTTAATATATATTTCTGTTTTAAACGGCCCCATTTGATTTACGTCAGAAATTAAAACTTTATGATTTTTTGCCCAGTGGAGTTCATTTAAACAGCAAAAACAATTTACCTTCTTCATCATAGTTACTCATGTCCTCATTGATCATGTTACAAAAATCTAGCAACAAATTCCACGTATCTTTTGGTATTGATCGTTTATGATGCTCCTGTAATGTAAACATATTCATTCTGTGGTTTATCTGGTTAAGATTAACGATAAACTTCAACTGTTAAAGTAACATGGTAGCTTTCCAGCTTTACTGATAGAAAAAATCTCAGGTGCCTCTCCTTACATGATCTCGGTCATAAGTGCAAGTTGAGGTAGAACTGAAAACCAGAGTAGAAGCATCAACCTTCCTTTAAATTGCTAGATAGCTTCCTCCCATGGATGAATACATAGTCCCTGGTGGGACTTGAACAAACAGTGGTGAGGGCAAAGTGATTCCAAGTCTGCATCTCAGCGGCATTTCCTACTCGACCACAAGAACTCATTTTGTGTAATTAACAAATTTATCTAAATATAATGTTTAAATGACTATATCCCAGGGAAATGAAGCATTTTCTAAGTGACTAAGATGAAACAACATAAAGTAGGTTTTACATACAGTTGTGGTAAGAGAGAAAGGCAAACAACAGTCAACACTATTGAAGAACAAGCTCCCTCATATCACAGAACTAGAAATCTTAATCTGAACACATTCTTCCCAAATAACAGTCATAAGAATAAGACTCTCCAGCCAATACCTTTCAATGTATGTATGTATTCTAGGCTTAATGAGGGTCCATCCACCCTTTTAGGCACTGAGAGTAAGGACCCCCAGACATGTCACCATTCATGTCCTTTAATGTTTCTATCACACAAAAGGTGACTTATGAATTCAGTAATTCACTGAATGATACTAAATATGTATGCAAGTTGAGTTTTGTGATGATACAATTTTGATGCACGGGAGGCCAATGAGATTATTATATGTATCATGGAGAAAAATAAATGATGAGCTTGACTGATCGATAAGATTATGCAATTCAGACTGATACCTGACACATATTTTCGGTATGCACGACCGACATGCACGAGCATTCTTTCCAGGTTTTTACAAGTGACCCTTTGATATTTATATATATATGAAACTGACTACAGAAGTCATGATGGGCATTTTAGTAGATCAAAATTTTGACAATGTGTTAACTGTTCAAAAATATGATGTTGATATTGAAACTCTTCTAAATTTATTTTATTCTTTACCTGTAAAAATTGACTCCATAAAGGTAGAAATTTGAATCTTCCTGATAAAACAATATTCCAGTATGCTATTGCCATATCTAAATCTGAAATAAAAGAAAATTTTCTTTATGTTCTAAACATATGTTATATACAATTGAAAGCCCCATAATGCCCAAAATATACTTTATTTTCATTACTCAAGAGCAATCTATTTTTGGTTCCCCATTAAAATACCATAAAAGTTACTCATCGCCCAATTTTCAGAACAATCTTTTGCTTCTGATTTTTTGGCACTAAATACAGTTTCAGTGATTTGGTATTTTGTATGGAAGTAAAAATGATTTTTGTTTTCAATTTGCTACTTCTATTACTAATAATTTCACATTCTTACTTCTTTCCTAAAGTAATAAGATTCTAACTTGTCTTAAACCATATTTTAAACACATAATAAAACTCACGACTACCATTTCCAAAAGGAGGAAAAATTAAATTGTTTCTGAGGCATAATATGCATTTAACAAGCTTCTACTCCAGTGATTTCTTCCTGGTTTTTTTATTCATATTGTCCAATCAAATGTAACCTTGAGACAGTCATATTGCTAAATACCCCATACTACATGTTGGACATATGCAATGCTATTCTGTCTCTAAAACAAAATAGTACAAGGCAAATGGAGGGTAAAAACTGAGACTATTTCCCTCACTATCCCCCACCCTGCCTGTGTTGGAGGGCAGGAGTTATAACTGCCTAGTGTATTCAGCATTTCATGTCATTAATTCAAACAAAAAATACAATGAAACTGCTTCCAAGCAAACAAGGCAAATTTTTTCTTTTTTATGGTCCCACCAACACAGTATAGGTCATATGGCTACTTTCCAACTTTACTGGTGTAGAAAGACCTCAGGTGCCCTTCCGTGCATTATTTCAGGCACCCCAGTAGAACCACTGATGTTCCATAAACTAGCTGGATAGCTTCCTCACATGAAAAAATTCAGAGTCCCTGCTGGGATTCGAACCTACAGCGGTGAGGGGCAAGTGGTCTGGAGTAAATGACCTTTACCACTCAGCCATGGATGCACCATGGATGCACCAATTTTTAAAAAAGCCTTTTAAGGGGCCATAATTCTGTAATGCATTATGAGGTCTTACTAATGATGCAAGTTCTGCTTAAGTACTGTTTATAATTGAAATCAAATGGGGAAACACAATCATGTTGATGTTGATGCACAGACAACTCACAAAAATTTAAAATAACCAAAAACAAAATTATAAAACATTTGACTGATACTGTATGTATTATGAAGGTAACTCTTTTATACACTTGTACAAGCAACAGGTACCTGAATGAACCAAAATCAATTAGTTACAAATGATTGTTTTTACTGTTTACCTTACAAAGGTGTGATGGTCAAGTTAAAGACAATAGTATATAAAAGTAACATACCTAAACCTTTTTGTCCTGGGTTTTTAGCATAATTAAAAGTAAACTGATAAAAATCTTTGAATTTAGAGGGATCCCTGATCTCTTGTTCCAACTGGGAACACTTTTGTTTCAGCTTCTCTGGTGTATCACATCTGAAATAACATCATTTAATCACATCTGAAATAACATGATTTAATCACATCTGAATAATATTATTTATTATACACTTAAAATACTTATAAATGAAATATTGAAAAATATTGATGAAATAAAATGCATATTTTCATTTTCCATATTTTCACTGAAAAAAATTATTTTTCACTGCAGTGAAACATATTTTCCGTATTTTCACTTGTCTCAATTCTGCCAGTAAACAAAATTTAAGTCTTTCAAATTGTAATATCACATCTGAAATAACATTCTTTATTTTATATACTTATAAATGAAATCTTGAGAAAAAATGATGTAATAAAATATTTTCATTTTCAATATTTCACTAAAAAAAAAATATTTTTCACTGGTCTTAATTCAGCCAGTACACAAAATTAAGTCATCAAATCTGAAATAACATGATTTACCACATCAGATATGACATCATTTATCGCATCTGAAATAACATGACTTATTAATCATGTCACATAAAATAACATGATTTATCAATAAAATCAAGTCTGATTCCTAAATAACATTATTCATCGAACACACAACATCTATAATACCATGATTTATTAATGTTATTATGATTTTTCAAAATTTACCTGATATGATTGTAATCAGATTATACCTGCAATAACATGTCACATGTAAGTATACTTCACACTTATTACACTTATTATTACATGAATCACAAAATTTCAATGTTACACTCATAGAAACATATTGAGGGCTGATTGCAAAACTGCAGTAATTAATATGAAGTAAAGACAGACTTACAAATGTTTTGTGGTCAACCCTCTATATAGATCTTCATAAACATGATAAACTTATTATGCTTGCACTCGTTTTATTGACATATCTCTATTCATTCTATATCATTCTATATCAACACATTCCAAGTATGCGCTTGAAAGCATTTGAGCCGCATCATGATAAAACCAACATAATGGGTTTGCAACCAGCATGGATCCAGACCAGCCTGCGCATCTGCGCAGTCTGATCAGGATCCATGCTGTTCGCTATCAGTTTCTCTACTTGTAATAGGGTTGTAAAGCGAACAGCATGGATCCTGATCAGCCTGCGCGGATGCGCAGGCTGGTCTGGATCCATGCTGGTCATGTTGGTTTTGCCGTGACACGGCTCATTTGTTGAACACCTAGTTTAACAATAAATGCATTTTTTACAGTAAATTTGTCTGCTTCACACAAAACATAAGCTATGAAATGCACTCCTTGCAAAAAAAGTGGAATCTTTATGATTATACTAATACACACAGTAGTAGCGGGATCCATTGGTTAATTTGTTGGACAAATAAATGAAATATTGCCACCTGCTTGTGTTTCAACCCCGTCAAAGTGCAGGTGTTTGCTTCCTTGAGAAAAAACTTTACACTCTTCCAGGTATGAATTCAAGTGTATCTGTAAGCATAGAACTTCCCTACACAATCAAACTGAAGTAAATTCTGTATAAAACTAATGCAGAATTCCTGCCTTTCCAGGCTATACTAATGTATTACATATCATTCTTACCCTAATTCAACCATGCCATTTAAAAACTCTTCCTTTGTAAATTCACATTGTGTTGCTGCCTTAAACCTCCAGGCTATAACAAGAACTGTCCTTGATTCAGGATTTAAATTCAACTCTTCAAGAAACTTCATTACGCCATCCACTGTCATCTTGTCTTCCTCATGGGGATCTATAGTGTAACAAGTTACATGCTAGATATTCTTTATTTTACTTGCAAAGCCTCAACACTATATTCATTAAAGGGACTCACTCCACTGACATTTTTTGATGTGAAGGAACCGAAAATATTTTTTCAAGATATTTGTATAACTAGATGTATGTCTAGACCAATAACTTGTGTACGAATTTCAGAACATTCGCTTAACCAGTTTCCCATAAATAATCATTTTTATTTGAACAGACTTGGTAGACACCCATAAGAAGATGTTTCATGCTAAACATCTAAGTTCTAGCTCATTGGCTTTTTTAAAAGAAGATTTTTTAAAGTTTTTACTAAACACATATAGTTAAAAACAATGACACCCCTGGGGCAGGGCCAGTTTTGACCCCCGGGCGTTTATTTTAACAAACTTTGTAGATATTTACTTAAAGATGTTTCATGCTTAATATCTAAACTCTAGCTATTTGGGTTTTTCCAAAGAAGATTTTTAAGTTTTTGCTATACACATATAGGGAAAATCAATGACCCCCCCGGGCGGGGCCAGTTTTGACCCCAGGGCTTTTATTTGAACATACTTGGTAGACACCTATTAGAACATGCTTCATGCTTAATATCTTAGCTCTAGCTCTTTGGGTTCTTTAAAAGAAGATTTTTTAAGTTTTTACTATATGCATATAGGGAAAATCAATGACCCCCTGGGGCGGGCTCATTTTGACCCCAGGGCTTTTATTTGAACAAACTTGGTAGACATTCACTAGAAGATGTTTCATGCCAAATATCTAAGCTCTAGCTCTTACGGTTCTTTAAAAGAAGATTTTTTAAGTTTTTACTATATGCATATAGGGAAAATCAATGACCCCCAGGGGCGGGGCCAATTTTGACCCCAGGGCTTTTATTTGAAGAAACTTGGTAGACACTCACTAAAAGAGGTTTCATGCCAAATATCTAAGCTCTAGCTCTTACGGTTCTTTAAAAGAAGATTTTTTAAGTTTTTACTATATGCATATAGGGAAAATCAATGCCCCCCTGGGGCGGGGCCAATTTTGACCTCAGGGTTTTATTTGAACAAACTTGGTAGACACTCACTAGAAGATGTTTCATGCCAAATATCTTAGCTCTAGCTCTTATGGTTTTTTAAAAGAAGATATTTAAAGTTTTTTCTTTTGGTTGCCATGGCAACCAGAGTTCTGCATGGAATTAAATTCTTTGAACAATTTTTAAAGGTGACCACCAAAGGAACATTCCTGTGAAGTTTGGATGAAATTGGCTCAGTGGTTTATGAGATGTCATTTAAGACGGATACGGACGCCGGACGAAAAGCGATCACAAAAGCTCAAACTGTCACTTTGTGACAGGTGAGCTAAAAAAAGACTTTATTAAATTTCATTAAACCATATAAATGCAATTTAAATACTAAATAACAAAATTTTATGCCAGCTAGCTTATATTTATTATTTTTCTTATTCATACTGTCTTTTACTTACCAAAATAATACCATTTCACAACGATAGGCAAGACAAAATGGTGAAGCATGTGCACTAATTGAGAAAATAATAACATGGTGCTAATCTCTAGATGCGTGCCCTATTATTTTATGTCCCGGGTTTGATATAATCATACAGTAATTTAGCTGTTTTATTTATTTTCGTTTGGCAACAAATACAATCTTATCTGTCATTCATCTTGCTTTTTCTCACTTGCAAAAAAAACATCTCTCTAGAAAAGGTGCCTGTTGCAAACTGAATATCAAGGATCAAAAATTCTCTTCAGAGTCACTTATTGCTTTCAAATTTCTACTCATCCAGCATGCTTTGCTACTTGTCCTGTATTTTGACTGGATTTTCAAGATAAACTTCTCTGATGCAATAGAACATCGCCAATGCAAGAGACCTCTAAAAATTTAATTTGTTTATATAAAATCAACAAACCAAAACCAGAAACATAGCTTGTGTTTTAGGTTATGTATAAAATGCGCACTTTATAGAGCATTGTCAGGCACATTCCTATCACACAAGTATCAGAAACAGGGTATTATCTGAAGATGGAATAATTTTTAAACCTGGAATGCACTTAAATAACTGCTGCAGGGGTTTAGTTGAACTAAGGGGGGTTAGTTGATGCCAAACATAAGAAATTGAGGGTTAGTTGAACTAAGGGGGGTTAGTTGATGCCAAACATAAGAAAATGAGGGTTAGTTGAACTAAGGGGGGTTAGTTGATGCAGCGCATCAACTAACCCTGAATCTGATCTAAGGGTTAGATGATGCGGCGCATCAACTAACCCTGAATCTGATCTAAGGGGTTAGTTGATGCGGCGCATCAACTAACCCTGTATGTGATCTAAGAGGTTAGTTGATGCGGCGCATCAACTAACCCTGAATCTGATCAAAGGGGGGTTAGTTGATGCGGCGCATCAACTAACCCTATATGTGATCTAAAGAGGTTAGTTGATGCGGCGCAACAACTTACCCCATTAGATCACATATAGGGATAGTGCTTTATAAACATAGCACTGAGAACTTTGTATACTGCAAAAATCTGACTTCTGAAGAGTAATTTTTCACATACAGACATAATTTTTTTGCTTTATTTGATCCTGGTGACAATGAACGTCTAGTTCAATTAAAAAGATTGACAAAACAATAAAATTTAGTTAGCTTTCTATATATTTATTTACACATAAATTTACTTTAACATTTTAGTTTTTCAATAATCAAATTCTTTTTTTTTTAACCAATTGTAAATAGAACAGGGTCATAATTATAACCCACATTCGCTCACCTTTTAGCAAAAATATAACTTTTCTTAACTAGAAAATGTCACAAACTAAATATAAAAGCACAAGGCCTTGTCTTGGAGAAGAATTTTATAGGTTTTATAAGTATATGAAAAGTAGACAGAAGAGCCATGGTTAGGAAAAACTTGGTAGTTGTCCACTAAACATGCTTCACTCAAAATATATAATTTCTAAGCATTGGGGGACTTCCTATATATATATATATGTCATAATGTGGGTACAGGTTTTCAGGTATTTGCCTAAAGTTCAGGTTATTTAATACTCCTTAAAGTATACTTCCTAAAGAAAACCTATAAATATTATAGTAAATTCAGGTATTCTTGCACCCATATATATAAGACTTTGTAAAACTTACTTGTCCAGGGTCAGGGTCAATTTTGACCTGTTGGGTATGAATTAAATAATCACAGTTATGGTCCAATATACATTGCTATATACAAAAATTGATAGTTTGATGAAATTTGGCCTATTGGTTATTAAGAAGATTTACCATAAACAATTTGGTTGGTTAGACAAGTCAATGATAATAAAAGCTGACTATTCGCACCATCTTTTATATGTTATACATGTCTTTAGTGGACAACACCAAAGTGACTCAGAGTGACTGACCTTTTACTAACTGACCTTAAGAGCATGCAGTAACTTAAAAACCATAGAGTACCAGTTTTTGTGCACTGCACTTCATCTCGATGAGACCTATCATCCTATGAAGTTTCATGCCCAAAGCTTTTATAGGTTAGGAGAAATGGCCAGGATAAAAATAAAGTATGAAAATTAAATAAAGGACAAAAACTCAAAACATAAGGAGTGCAGAGTATCAGTTCTTGTGCACTGCACTTCTTCTTAATGAGATCTATCATTCTATGAAGTTTCAAGTAAATAGCTTTCATTGTTTAGGAAAAATGGCCCGGACAAAAATAAAGTATAAAAAGTAACAAAGGGCGATAACTCAAAAAATAAGAAAAACAGAGTGCCAGTTCTTGTGCACTGCACTTCTTATTGAGATCTATCATCCTATGAAGTTTCAAGCCCATAGCTCTTATAATGAGAAATAATTAATCATGAGAAATGGCCCGGACAAAAATAAAGTATGAAAATCAACGAAGGGCAATAACTCAAAAAATAAGAAATGCAGATTACCATCTCTTGTAAACTGCACTTCTTAATGAGATCTATCATCCTATGAAGTTTCAAGCCCATAGCTTTTATAAATCATGAGAAATGGCCCGGACAAAAATAAAGTCTGAAAATCAACAAATGGCAATAATTCAAAAAATAAGAAATGCAGAGTACCATTTCTTGTGCACTGCACTTCTCCTTAATGAGGTCTATCATCCTATTAAGTTTCAAGTCCATAGCTTTTATAATTGAAGAGAAATAGCCCTGACAAAATAAATAAATATGAAAATTAATTAATACTCAAAAATTAAGAAGTGCAGAGTACCGGTCCTTGTGCACTGCACTTCGGGTTATTAAAAGAAGCATGCACACAAAGTTTGAAGTAAATCAGATTTATTGTGACTGAGTAAAGCTCAGGACAAACTTTAGGGGCCGCCGACAATGACGTGGTTGACAAAAGTAACCCCTATATATCACCTTTTCAAGGCGACATAAAAAAAATAATTGTAATTTGTTTTAACAACTTTGGTAGAGCTCCTTTAAATGATACAACAAACCAAACAATAAAACTCTTGGCCAGAAAATATTTCGACACATGCATTTTAAAACCCCTTTGTTGTTTGGTTTCTATGACCCACATAGGCAACCAACTGGAAACATTTGGACAGCTTTGATAAGAGACCACCTATGGAATTTTCCTGTGAAGATTGGTCCAAATACAAATACAGTCATGTTTTCAGAAAAAATTTTTTTAGTAACTGGTTATAATGCATGACAGACAAAAAGCCATCACAAAAGCTCAGCATGAGCACATTGTGCTGAGGTGAGCTAAGAAACAAAGTTTACATTGTTACAAAAATAAATTGAAAAATCTTGCCAGACTGAACTAAAAAACACATTAAACAAAGAGTTCATCTCCTGGTACAATGTATTCGGTTTCTGCTGTGTTCCTTTATTGCATTTGACATTATAAAAGTCCTAAATTCTCAACAATATTACCTATCTTTTCTATGACAACAAATTTATAAAACTGCTACACTAAAGGCCTTACTCAGTCAAAATTCACATCAGAAAATAACAGTATTCTACCTTTCCTGGAATAATTCAGGTAATAAATTAAGACAGTGTGCGAAATGGCAATGAATGCTTCCAAACACTAAACTGAGTATGTGAAGGAAAATGTAAAATCTCTATTATTCTTGCAATTGACCTCAACAACCCCAACTTAAGTTAGAGAACTACAGAAGAAATGTTCTTACCAAACATGAAATGCTTTTTTGTCAATTAATAATGGTTGTTCAAGCAAGTGTAGAATATTCTTTGCACTTGTGACCTTTACCCTAGTAATCTCAAACTCGCACAGAGTTACTAAAAGGACCATAAAAAGTATCTACCTATCAAATATGAAAGATATTGGTCAATAAATAAAGTTAAAAGGAAAAACTGTAGGACATAATTGCGACATAATTAAAGAAGGACAAAGCGGCAACTATATGCTTTGCAAATGTTTTCAGGAAGCATCAAAAGGTAGAATACTGCATAAGGAGATCTTCACTTAAAATTAATTTTAGGTAATTGCTTGTTGCTGCATTGTTTTTTCAATCACTATAAAACATTATCGACATTGTCCCAAAGGACATTTAATTCAATGAGATCTTGACTGTCAGAATTGTAAGAAGCTACACACTCTCAAGTAATTTTTAAGATATACGCAATTAACTTTTCCCCCATTGTGTAGGTTTTTCAAAAGTCTTGTAATTTCTGACATTGGATTTGTAAAGTTCAATTTCATCCTCCTGGTACAAGTGACAAGTTATGGCTAATTTGTCAGGCACTGCACTACTTTATGTCCAATATGTGACAGTGTCAGGCTCTCTCATTGATATGAGGCACCAACAGTTCTTTTGGAAATAGCCACATGTTTTCCAGTATCCAAGGCGTAACTCACTCCATCCTGAAATCAGTAAAACCACAGTATTTAACATATTTTCCTTCATTATCAATGATAATATTCATGTCAATGAATTTGGTATTTTTTGTTTGTTTTTTTAAAAATGAATTTGCATCATCCACCAAAAAGCAGTCAACACTGTAACACTAGTCCAAAGTAAGTCATCTGTTTCTTACTCAAGTTAAAAAGTTTATTGCAGATTATTGTGCAATAAATTTGCATTAAAATTTCATGCATAAGAAAGAAATTATTTTTCCTTCGGTAGAAAGAGCAATAAAATCCACCATGCTGGACCTTTTTTATTCATAAAACAAAAACATCAGATGAATATTATTGTAAAGAATATTACAAGAAAAAAACATTATTTTAGCCCCACTTCTTTTTTAAAAAACATAAATAAATAGAGGTATTGTTACAGTCATTTTGGCATTGCCATACGCAAACTTGTACCTTGATTATATCTTTTTAAGTTCTTGGTGTATTGTCTTCATACTTGGGACCAAACTAACCTTGACCTTCATTGACTTTGATATTCAAAGTCAATTATCTAAGTTTTGCTTGTTTTTTTTTTTTTGCTATTAGTGGCTTTAACTTCGTTATTTATGAATGGACTGTCTTTAAACTTGAGCATCATAAAGAATATACTATCAAGTTTACCACTTTGAAGGTTGAATAATTTTTTTTTTACTACTTTTTGCTTTAATTGACAGTAACTTGGTAATTAATAAATGGATCATCTTTATACCTAAGAAAACAACATTTTGAACAAGACCTTCTTAAAGGTTGAAGTAACCTTGATGACCTTGACTGTCAAATTATTGAATATCATTATTTTATCATTTATGTACAGATTTGATTTAAACATGGACATGACAAGACTTACAACCTAACAAACACATTGAGTAATTAAGATGTGACCTTGTACTTAAATTAACCTGGAATGTCAATGTTAAAGCTGCTGGTCTCCAAGATGAGCCAAAATATTTCACGAAAATCAATATTAAGAAAATGTACTACAATTTTAAGAAAGTAAAAACATTCAAGATCCAAGATGCAGTATTTTATCACCATTTTTCTAACACGTTACTAACACAGTAAGGGCTGTTTTTGCACGTTTTTCTAATTTTCTTGGATTGTAAGTGCCGATTGCAATATGTAAATTACTACTTTTGTTCACCTCAAAATATTTTACTTTCAAAATTTTCATGAAAGTTAACATGAATCTGGATGCAACTTGCTTTAAATTAATGAAATTATATAACTAGCTATAAGCCTATAACTTTGTTATTTATAAATGAATTCATATTAAGACATAACATATCTTAGGTCAGGACCTTCATGTATATCAAACTCAAATTGACCTTTACTTATGTTTGACCTTGACCTTGAAGGTAAATTATTTTATTTTCTCTGATATCGCTATAATTGGCTGTTATTCTGTAATTTATCAATGGATTTTTTTTCATACTTTAGAAAAAATAAACTTTTGAATATGACATTCTTAAAGGTTGAACTGACCTTGACTTTTAAATGACCCTGACTATCAAATTATTGAATTCTTTGTCATTTATTAATGGAAAAGATTCATACTTGGACAAAACAAGTGTGACTAGACAAAAAAAAAGAAAAATACATTATTTTTCTTCTTTTATTTTCTTTTTATTAAACTGTTTATTTGTTTGCTTTAAGCATTGCCCCTGCCCCCGCCCAGCAGCTGCTCTTATCTTGTACAAAACATAATTAAAGTTTCATATCTGACCTTGTCTGACTGATCTTTTTAACCCCAGGCAAACCATATTTTAACTTGAACAAAAAATCAACATTAAACATTTTTTTTGGTATTATAATAAACATTAAATTTTTAAGATTGCAAAATTTTTTTAGATGGCAATATCAACGACAACATGACTCTAGCAGTAGATCTTTTTTTGTTCGAAAAAGTCAAGCTTATTAATAATGGCCCATACTGAAGTTTCTTGACATCACTCTCCTAACGTCTTGTGAGGGCAAGGCATGCAAAAAGATTGTGAGATCATATAATTTATACAAACTCATAAAACGAGGCTTTAATAATGCTAGAATAAATGAAAACTGTTGAACAATTTGTTCCAGAACAACACATTCAACTATTTTTCCAGGAGTTGATTGGCTATAGTTAGTGCTTAAGTTAAGTTGTGCTTAAGTCATCAAAGTCATATAAAGACATTTTAAAACATAATCTGTATTAGATATAAAAGTGGTAATACATGGTGAAAAAAAAATAACTATGAAAGATTACCTGAAAAGACATAACTGCCTCTACATATGATGTAAGCTCATGATGTAAGTTCAGTGAAATGGAATGGCATGACATTGTTGAAAATTTCACCTCTTCGTGTAATTACAGTTTACACTCAATTTCAAAATTCTATGTACCTAAAACATGAGAACATTGTATGAAATATTGTAAAAAAGCTTTTTTTAAATCTATAGTTCATTATAACTAGTGGCAATTTATGTTAAAAAATTTACTTAAATGTACAAGTGCCAATAATATATGTTAAAACAAGAGCTGTCACCCAAGTGACGTATGCCCCTGAAAAGGTTTCTTAAGCATGCAGGTATTATGAAAAGAAAAGAGAATGAAAATAACTATTCTAATTGCTTAATATTGTTCTTTGTATTATTGTACCTGTAATCTCTAATTGTGTTAGTGTGAACCTTAAAAATATAAGTGTGACCATTTTGCCAAGACCCACTACAAGTAGTACAAGATCAGGGTGAAAGGTCACCCTTAAGATTCAAACATAGTGACTGTTCCATTAAAATGACAATCAATGCAAGTGCATAAATTATGAAATAATTGGTACAGGACTTTACATGTAGAACTTTTCAGTTTAGTTTAAACTTGTGAAGAATGACAGACAGCTCAATAACTATTATACAGGGGCATATAAAGCACTGTCATAATACAATTAGTCATAATTATACAGTGAACAGTTGGGGTAGGGGAGAGCTATATAGAAATCATTTTGTCCCGTTGTATCTCATCTCATGAACCAGTAGAGATATTGACTTGAAACTTGTCACATCAGAGCAATATCACAATTCATCTGTGTCAAATGTCATAACTAAGAACTTCTTTTTTAACAGACATTCTGCTCATTTTTAACTTAAAACATATAGGGTAAAGTGATCGTAAGTCGGACACATCATTGCTTCTTCCGTTTGTAGAATCTATTTTTAGAAACATATCGGAATTTCCAAAGCACTTACACACGGGGAAATACTTTAAAATGCGAAAAACAATCATAATTACTCGGAACCAGTGTAAGAAAAGAATAAAAATCGGGTGTAAAGCCAGGTACCAGCATTTGATGTTGACTCGGACGGATTTGATGTTGAGTCGGACACCAATTTTTTTGACTTGGGCGGTAAAACTTACGGTCCCGTTCTAATCGGTATTCATCAAAATAATCGAATGAAATATATGGATGTTGTATTATTGTTCCAGAAATATTATAAACATTATAAATAATATAATTATTATATTTTTAACTAAAGTTTATAGCTGATGATTCTGAGTAAGTTCATTTCTCATCGCTCCGGGCAATTATCAGACTGACTAGCTATATCAGAAACGGGGCGTATTTATTGCTTACAGACTAATTTGTATTTTAGTTTGATTAAAGTGCGTAAGTACAGTGTAAATTAAACATTTAGTTTGCAAAATTAAATGAAACACTATTCTAAAATATTGACGTTACCGTGATATTTTATTTTGAAAAAAGTGTCTTCAGGGTAATAGACACAACATGCAAATCTGACAAAACATGCAGCCGACGCATAAACGTAAAAATAGGCGTATACGCCGTTACATACATGAACTCATTCAATGTTTTTGTACAGTAAGCATTTTAAATGATTTCAATTATGTATTTATTTTTGTTGGTTCTAGTCACGCAAGCATCGTAGGTTTCTACATGTGAGAAAGCTATCAAGCTAGCTTACGGAATGTCGCTTGTTCTACTTAGTTGCTTTTTTGTGTCTGCAATAACGTACAGAGGGGCACCTGACGTCTTCCTCTATCAGTAAAGCTGGTAAAGCTGGTAGACGCAATATGACTTTAGTATTACTTCGTTGGTAAGGCGTACGTAAACCCCACTCTCTCACCCAAAGGCTAGAAACGTACACAATTTCCTGTTTTTCTCACAACATCTAAACAACAATATGCTTTTTGGTTAAAGAAAATATCACATTCGGAGGAGAGGGTCGAAATTTGCTGTTTTATTTTATGTGTATGGATGGTTCAGCTAGAACATTTTCGTTTGTCTAATAAAATATATTTTCTGAAAGATACCTGTGACAGCATGAATATTGTTACGCAACAGTAACACATTTAATAAATATGCTAAATTGAAATCAAATTAGGCTGTTGTCACTGCTTTCACTTTAGAACTGACAAAGGTCTAGGACGTATTTGGGATTTAATTTCTTAATATATGTTTGAATTCATGCAGAGCAAAATCAAACAAACAAAAAAACAACAACAAAAATAGCAAAAAAGCAACATGTCATTTAAACAGAGAAAGGTGTTCAATCATGATAATATATATGTTACGGCAAAATGTGAATGTGATCCATGCTGTTGGCTTACCAACCCTATTACAAGTAGAGAACAGCGTGAATCCTGATCAGACTGCGCGGCGAATGCGTAGTCTGGTCTGGATTCATGCTGGTCGCAAACGCACTATGTTGGTTTTGTCGTGACACGGCTCATTTATATATGTTCCCAGGTTAATGAAGTGTGTCTGCCTTACACATGTTAACCCTGATTCTGAGATTCTGTAATTATGTTTTTTTTATTAATTGCTGTTATATAACGTAGATTGGACTTTTTATAAGAGCGAAGCTTTGAACATAAGTGTATCATTTTAAGTTTCTGTGCGTCTTCACGACGCAGGTAACACAAGCCGACATGGCGACTAGGACCTGTATGTTTCAGGTAGATCTAATACTAGCCCAACAAATTGTGCGCTTTATGGCTTGTTTTATATATACGATAGTCGCCCTTCGCGACAGACATCTGACTATGAAATATCAGATTATAAAATCGGTCTGTCTTGCAGTCGAAATATTGAGACTAATCTAATACAAGTTTGGCTCCAGGGTGCATGCTAAAAACGTATCTGCTTACGTATACATACGTATACCAGTTACAACCAAGCAATAACAAAGTTAAAGTTGGTAACACTTTGAAACTAAGAAACCATTTAAATTGTAAAACAAAGAAAAAAGCAGCTACGTAATGAGATGAACATATGTTTGACATAAAGATATCTAACATAATTTGAAAACACGAATACCAAATATCACATTTTAGAAAGAAGTTATATAGCGTAAGTATTAATGAACCATGAATATATATGAACTCTAGATCTAGAATAATGATAGGAAGGAAGCAGTGACAAGAGCCTAATTAAATTTCATGTAGCGCGGTATCCGCCTATCCTTTCGTCTATTCGTAGAGCGCATGCCTTGTCAGAATTGTATCTTGTCTATATTAAAAAATATCGAACACTGAAGACATTTTTTTTTCAATCAATTATCTAACTATAGATCTAGATGTAATGTCATTTGATATTAAGCTTCAATAAATACAATGATGAATTTATTGTATCGCAAAAAATATAGGAAGCTTAAAAAATATCTTTCTTTTACTAGATAGGCCTATACGCTCTTTGTCGTTATAAAGAATAAAACTAGACCTTGTAGATACAGTCATGTATAGAACAATGGGTAATTATGTCAATAGAACCTTCTTTGAACAGTGTCCGACTTAACATCGAATTTTCACTTTTGACTGTCCGACTTAACATCTAATTTGGTTCCTACGCCGGGTGGGGAAAGGTAAAAGAAATACGAGGCAAAATAATTAAACAAGTTAAGAACACAAATTAAACATGTATACTTGTATAGTTGATATATATTTATATATGCATTCTTTAATTTTTAATACTTTAAACCACTGAAATAGGAAGACCAGTCTTACTTTTCTGGAATCCAGATTTTCAAATTTCGCGCCGATAGAGCTATTTATAGTAACAATATTCAGAAAGACAGGAAGTAAGCCACGCTGACAAGAAAGACAACTATGCACGGTTTAAATGTTAAGGTTGGTTTGACTGCACTTATTGGCATGTTAGAAACGTTTTAACAACATTTAATGAACAGCTAAAAATGTCCGACTTTCGATCGTGTCCGACTTACGATCACTTTACCCTAGTATATAATACTCAAGTCAACCAGACTGACCTTGACCTTGATTCATAAATGACCTTCAAAGTCACATTATTGAATTTTGGTAAGGGGGACTAAGGGAAATAATTAGTTTTCCTATATAGCCCTCACAAACTTTGTTTAGCAGGAATATAATAATGCTTACTGGTGCTACTTAAATACTGTCCTACCATGGTCCATGGCTTTTGAGGGCAGTATACTGGAAACCCTACCATGGCTTTTGAGGGCAGTATACTGGAAACATCATTCTGACTTTGACACAAGTAAACCTGTGATCAAGCTGTGACCCACCTGAAATGAAAAAGAATAGCATTTCATCTTACATTACAGTATCTTACACAGAGGTATGATATTCTAGGATTTGAAAAACAGGGGGGGGGGGGGGGGTTTATCTAAAAGTGAGAATTTTTTTACATCTGTTGATTTTTTTCCTTCTTTCTTTATGTAAAATTTCCCCCCTGCCTCTTTAAACTAGGGGGGAATTCACAAAAATAGGAGTGAATCCCCCATCTTAGAATACACACTGCTTACTACAACAAATGTACATGTGCTTTTAATTTGGGGAATGAACATTTTTAGTTAAACAAGAACTGTGTCCAAAGGGCACAGATGCCCCCACTGACAACATATATGTGGTATATAGTGAATATATCAACAAAGGGCCATAATTCTGTTAAATTGGTCGCAGCAAAAAAAATTCCTTCCTTAAGTACTATCTACACATTAAGGTTGTTCATCTTTGGAAGTTAAAAGCAAAATCTGCCATCCGGTTTAAGAGGAGTTGCGTTCACAAAATTTCTATATGGTATATAGTGAAAAATCATCAAAGGGCCATAAATCTGTTAAATTTGGTCGAAGCAAAAATTCCTTCCTTTACTACCATCTACACATTAAGGTTGTTCATCCCTAGAAGTTAAAGCAAAATCTGCCATCCGGTTTAAGAAAAGTTGCATTCACAAAATTTCTATATGGTATAGTGAAAAAATTAACAAAGGGCCATAAATCTGTTCAATTTGGTTGCAGCAAAATTTTCCTTTACTACCATCTACACATTAAGGTTGTTCATCCCTGGAAGTTTATGCAAAATCTGCCATACGGTTTAAGAGGAGTTGTGTTCACAAAATTTCTACATGGCATTTAGTGAAAAAATCAACAAAGGGCCATAATTCTGTTAAATTTTGTCGCAGCAAAAATTCCTTCCTTTACTTTCATCTACACATTAAGGTTGTTCATCCCTGGAAGTTTAAGCAAAATCTAACATCCAGTTTAAGAGGAGTTGCGTTCACAAAATTTCGGGACGTACCGACAGACGTATGTACAGACGGACAAGTGCAACGCTTTATGCTCCCCCTCTGTGGGAGCATAAAAATACAGTAAAATCTGTAAATATATCAAATGCACTTTCAATTTTAAAATTAACTGTATAACAGTTCAACTATCTCCTAATGAATTATATATGAGGAGTTATTTTAACCCATTACTGCACTAAGGTGGCAATGGATGATTTATCCCAAACACATTGCCATTTGAATGAAAAGATCTCCCAGCTTTGCTGTGATACAATTAAAAAACAATGTTTTACTTTTAGTTTAGGCTTCAGGGCCAAAACTTTAAACCCCTTGTAGAGGCCGAATATCATAAGGCTGCTTCCCCAACCAAAATAGCCTCTTTTTTTCCCAAGTTTGAACCTCAAAATTCCCCAGTCTTTTGAAATTTCCCATAGAATTTAGAACAAAATTAAATGATGATGTTGAATAAAGGTCTTTTACTGCCTTATTACTTTTTCCCAGTTCTATTTGCTTTTCTATTTTGAAGAACTTGTTAAAAGTTTGTGTTAAATTTGAGACCCATTTTCCCAAAGTATGCCAAAATCACACATATTTTCCCCAAGAAAAGGGTGAGGCCCCTTCCCCAAAAATGGTGATTTGGCCCCGGGCTTGTATTTCCTACTATCTAATTACTTGTTGTTAAAACTAATCATAAGAATACTGATAGCAGTAATCACTGTCAGTACAGTAATTTTTTAATGCAAATTTGGGGCTGATGTTTGCACAGACATTTGGGGTGTGGAGCTTAAAACACCTTTAAAATCCAAAGAAAATGTATATTTGTCAATCCCAGCACATGTATTGATCATTTCCTTACCTGAAGATGTAAATATTTGTTTCTTGTATTGAACAACTCCCCCCCCCCCCCCAAAAAAAAATAAAAAATTACTGAAGAAGGAAAAGGCATGGTTATCAATACACATGGTCTCTTCAGCATGGAGAGCTTATATAATAGCAGGGGTGTTTCAGCTATGCCTAGAAAAAGGCTTTTTACCCCTACTTTATATCAAGTTTTCTTCCTCTATTATTAAAACAGTATTGCAAATAAACTGTGTTAGTTTCCCCAAATATTATGGGAAGAAACCCTTCCCATACCTGTGGAAAAAACTCTAGCATGTGCTGGCATTGCAAATTCTAACTCTTTAACTAGATCTAATTAACTAAATCTAAGTAAATAATTAACAAGTCAACAACTAACATTTTTGATGAAATGAAAACAAATCCTCCTATTATTAAGTCCATGACATAATGTGTAATGTCCAAATTTATTGTTTGTAAAATGCACTCAATGATCATTTTTATTACTCCCAAGTGGAAGTAAAAGTTTCCTTTGAAGTTTGACAGCTCAACATCAAAGGCACTCACCGCATGTTGATGTAGAAATCTTCCAGTTCAGACAGATTATCTGATTGGCTTATGTCGTAAGACCTGTCAAATTTTTAGTGACGAAATATACATCAGTTCACCTCTTAGTTATCGGTAATTTTCCAAGCTGATTGTGTCAATGTCAATGACCTAAATTGACTGCAGAGTGTGAGACCAAAATATTTGTAACTTTCTAGCGGAAATTTTTGGATTAAAGGTAGAAGATCTAGATCTAAATAATTTTAAATATAGACACATTGTAACTTTCAGCGGAAAGTTTTAGAATAATGAACTAGATCTACACTGTTTGCATTGATTTTACTCTGTTCATTTAAATCAAAAGTCGTAAAGAAATAGATCAGACTTACCTCAGATAATCGTTATTTTCCCGGCAAATACTAGTACACATAATCTCCCGCATAACAATTTTTCAAATAAATTGTTGATAAAATGAAAAAAAAAATGTCAAAATTTATAGATCTAGATCTGTGACTTCCCAAATTTATGATGAAGGCCTTTTGCACTGCGTTTAAGTTCACGCGCTATGACGATTTGTGTTGTGACGTCATTTTGACACGTCTGCTGTAAACAGTTCAGTGGGCTATACATGTACAGTAGTGCTTGTTTATTTGTATGGAAAATACGATGCGTTTAAGAATAATTACAAAATAATTCATTCATGATTCAATGATTATTAAATTTTTTTATTTCTTAAAGGTTCTACTTGCATAATAAAAATAAATAGAATATTTTTTTTTTAATCAAAGGTTGGCACACAAATCTAATTTTTATAAATCCACAATTTTTAAAAACAGATTTAAAACTTTTAACAATAATTATATTAAACTTTCAACAATTACAACAACATCACCTTAACCCCTTAGTTGATTGCACCACATCAACTAACCCCAAAGATCACATACAGGGTTAGTTGATGCGCCGCATCAACTAACCCTTAGATCAGATTCAGGGTTAGTTGATGCGCCGCATCAACTAACCCCCCTTAGTTCAACTAACCCTCATTTTCTGATGTTTGGCATCAACTAACCCCCCTTAGTTCAACTAAACCCCTGCAGCAGTTATTTAAGTGCATTCCAGGTTTAAAAATTATTCCATCTTCAGATAATACCCTGTTCAGAGCTTTATCAAGTGTGCAAATTATACATAACCGAAAACACAAGCTTTGTTTCCGGTTTTTTATCGTTAAATGTAAACAAACTATTTTTGAGGATTCTATCTTTCTATTATGCTTTTCTCTCGTCGATTCGTGACTCTTATTTGGAAAAATTGCACTTGCACAACAAATATCAGACATACATACAGTTCAATTAGTGCATTTGTTAAATAAATCCATTATCTAAAAGTTCAAAAACTTTAAATTACTTTTAAAAACAACCCCTCAAAGATTAGAGCATCTGAACATGTCAACCATGACTGTCTTGCTCAGCTGGACGCTTACCCATCAATTCGTGAAATCTGATTCACCCTGTGACGTCATCAAAAAATAGGTGCTCACACCACTAAATGTCAGCATGGTTATTTTCAGTCCGATCTGGTCAATTTATGTTTCAAAGTCTTAAGTTGATTCTTACAGCATAATGAATATGTTTTGGCTTAATTGTAAGTGTGTTTGATTAATTTAAATATCAATATTGAATATTTTAAAGTAATTAGGTCATCAGCTGATTGTAGGGTAAGCTCATTTATACCTGTTCGATAACGCATTTTGATTGGACAAAATTGTCAAATCGAATGTCTAATAAAACTATTGTAGTTTTCGGATGGTGTATGTCCTTTCAGATGTATTTATACCGGACAATTATTTAGGTCACAAATCGATGAGAAGGCATGAATCGATGAGAATAAGGCATACATTGGCAACTTTTCGCTCATCCTGCCTGACGAGCATACAACAATTTTGTACTCGTTGTGCAGTTGACTGCCTACTCGTAAATACCTGTGGCCGAATAGAATTTTCGATCCCTGAATAATTAACCTTGAAATACCAAAGTTCATGTGAGCTTTCAGAGTAAATGTTATATTTCCCAACATATTGGGTAGCAATTTATGGTGGTGCAAAACTTGTGTCTTGAAAACTTAAATGAAATGTTCACCTTTGTATCTTTGCCAAAGAGCTTCCAATCTTTTTCTGTCAACAGTAGGACGGGAAGATTCATTGTATTTTTCTGGATTTTGGAAATAGTTGTCCACAGCAACGTCTAATTTCCAGTCATGACAACTTAAACAGTGAATACCTGTCTTTTCTGTTGTTTGGGTGAATGCTATGAACTGTCTGACTTTGTCCCTCTGCGAACTTTTCAATTTGTGCTGATGAAAAATAAAGATAAACAATTTGTTAGTCTTCATTTAAGCAACCATAATAATGTATGAGCAGGGACATGATAAATAAAGTTAAGGTTTTACCATTTTTCTGTTTTCTTCGTTTCTTTTTGCTGGTAATGGCTAATGTTCTAACATAATTATTTTTTAATATTGTTGTCGTCTTCAAAAAGGTGGATGGATGCTCACTTTTCCAGCATGTGAAAATGTCATAGGCCTACACTGCGCTTAATAAGCAAAGTATTCTAAATCTATTAAAACTTGCAAAGTTTAACCTTTATACAAATTGGATATACATGTATAACGTCAGTCAGATGTTTCCGTCTACTGTACAGAACGCTGCCTTAGAAAGTGAGCGATAGTGAAACATTCGACCGATGCGCAGGAGAAGAGTTTCCGTGCAGAATGGATCACTTGCAAAATTCAGATAATATATATTATTACTGGAATATATGTAAATGCTATAACTGTACATTGACCAATTATATATGTAGACATAATGCTCGGCCAAGGCCCATTTATACATGTACAGTACGTATAGCAAAGAAGGAGTATTGAGGAATTTACTATGTAATTTTTAAATAAATGATGTAACTGGGTACCCGAAGCCTGTTATGTATTTTACTTTTAGTCTTACATACTTAATAATTTGTCTTCACGAGAACTGATCCAAGTTAGGATTTTTTTCCATTTTAAAGCTTCCTAGTCTATTATATTTTCTTGAGTAATATATGGGATTCGAATAGCCCACAAATCGGACTCTCTAATAGTATTTTAGCAAACTCTACACTCCACCTTTCTAAGTACATGTTTACATGCATGTACATGTTAGCTCTTATGGTTCCGGAATTTCATTCACCACAAGCATTATCAGGTGATAGTTTATGATCATAAAAAATTACTGTCACTTGTAAAACAATTTGGTAGAGTATATACAGCATGTATATATTTGATACAAGAAATCATTTGAATTTTGAGTATAGGCCTATCGTTGTAACAGAATGTCAGAGATGTAGATGTTATCTATGTCTCTGAAAATATCAAATACTAATAATAGTGTTCTTGATTTTGATAGATTCTTTCAAATATTAAGTTCATAAGTATGATTTAGAACATGTTATCTCCTGTAAATGCAGGTTGGTTTGGTTTAAACATATTTATTTAAGCTCGATTGCGAAACAAGTTCTTGCAATTTAAATTAATCATTTTCGAGTCCGCTTCTTGCAACAAGTACTGGGGTCATATGAAGAAACATATGGTCGTGTCCCGATTGGGGTTATACAACAAACAGATGCACATACATTTAGTATTAAGTTGTAGGAATTCAAGAAATTATAGCCTTCACACATTATGGTTTACTTGTACATTTTATCCTAAATGTACAGTCTGATGAGGCGGAATGTTAATTTATGACCAGGATGTTATTTGCTCCACAACTGCAACATTTTGTCGTTATATGTAAAACATATTAGCCGCGTACTTCCAATAGCAATGTATGCAAAAAAAACTGTTTTCAAAATATCCATACGCTGAAAAAAATCACCTTTGTCAGATACAACAGTTATATAGTTTATATCTTTGGTATCTATACTTCTATAATAAAACACATGTCACTTTTATTTATTACATAATTAATAGACTGAAATGTAACTTTATTTCTGTATCGTGTCAATACGCATAGGCCTGTGATTCACCTGAATTCAGAGAAGTATATATGTATTATAGAGCAGTTTGAAAAAAGCATTGCTTCTGTTAATGGTTTTTAATTGCGTACCAACTGCACCCAGGCTCCATTTAAAATAAGTGAGTGAAAATTTAAAAAGAACAATATCATGGTCCAGAAAAAACTTTCAGTTGCAATTTAAATGTTCGGGTTGGTCTTTTTTCTCATTCTATCAATTATTTACCTACCTAGGTCGATGTGCCCTTCTATCTAGTTCAATTATCTAAAAAGTGTATATTATAATAAATATGTTATTGCAATTCGGTCATGCATTCAATACGGCCCAGAAATAACTTTGAGTGTATATGTATCGGTTGTGAGGTTGGACTCATTTTTTAATTTTATCAATTATTTACATACCTAGGTCAATTTGCCTTACTATCTAGTTCGATGATCTAAAAAGGGTATATTAATAGTATTTAATTGCAATTCGGACATGCATTTCAATATAACTCCAATACAGCCCTGAAATAACCTTGAGTGCATATGTATCGGTTGTGATTTAAATGTCTCGGGTTGGACACATATTTCATTTAATCAATTATTTCATAACCAGGTGCATATGCACCACTATCAATTTCACCGATCTAAAAAGGGTATATTTATAATATTTAATTGCAATTCGGTCATGCATTTAAAAAGAACTCCAATATGGCCCAGAAATAACTTTAAGTGCACAAGTATATCAGTTTTGATTGGGCTGATTTTTATGTAATCAATCATGCACTTATTAATCTGCATGTTTGCATAACAAATTGCATTTGTATTTGAAATTTTAATGATTCTAAGTAATTATTATAATATTTGATTGCAATTCGGTCATGCAACACCGTGTATATCCGTGAGGCAAGAATATGAAAATAACGCAGGAATTGTGTATTCAGTAACGCCAAATCTTTGCAGTATATATGTCCATCACGAGCAACACGTGTCGTAGGGGCTATTATATCTTATAGTAAATCAAATTGAAATAAATGAATTAAGCATAAGGCTGCTAAGACATTCTCATTCAAAAAATTCCAGGAAAATCTTTGCTTTTTAAGACCATTCTTGAGAATGACAACATTGCTACCATATGGATGACTATTTTTTTTGTTTCGTCCATATTTTCAATACAATAACGTATACATATATTATTATTTTTTGATATTCGGTATTATATCCGAGACATTTGCCAAACAACTTGTGTTATATAATTCATAATAAGCAGACAACATATGACAGAGCCACATAATTATAAAGACGTAACGCTGATTTTGTGAATGATGTACCGAGGTAGCGCTTGTAACTTCATAAAAAGTGCCTGAATCACATTTTTTCTGCTTCCTTTGAGTGTAACATAATATTAGTAGATCGTCAAATGTCTTAGATTGCATGTTCTTGCATATCAGAAAAAAGGACTATTGACTGCTTACACCAGTGCTAAAAAATCTTTCTTGCATATAAGACAGGATTATCTACTGGATACCCAACTGTTTACACAGGTGCTAGAAAACCCTGCGTTAGACAAGTCGCGTGCTTAAAATGATGTCGTTCCTGCGCACCATTCATGAATGAATTGGATTTCTTAGAATGAAGGTGTTATGAATAAGATGTAAATCCATACGCTTTTATAAAGAAAAAAATGCTTACTGAGAATATTGGTTTCCGAAATATGATAAATATGGAATCTACAAGAAAAAGGACCAAACACCGGCAGTCGTAACATACCGGAATATGTAGCTCTCATGTAGAAGCCAAATAACTGTTTTTACAGAACTCGCATTTGGAAAAGCCTCGGCTATCATATATAATAACTCCGAAATCTGACGGAAAGGGCCGAGTAGTTGCGTTTAGCAGAACTCGTTACCGCCGTAAGCAAGATATTCCGGTCTATACCGGCAGCCGGTGATAAGGCGTAGTGTAAATACAATGTGCAGTTGTTGGTTTTTAGCAATAATTGGCAGGGAGTCCTCTTCAGAAGCGCATCCAATCGCTCCGACAGCAAGCCTATCCTTTTCCAATACAAGGAATTTGCCTCCATTTATATTCCAAATTAATTTCGGTGCCTTTTTTGTATTGAGTAAAAGAATTACATGTATATGATTAAATTGCGTTTTATATACATGTAAAGGTAAAAGTGTGGGTCATACAAAGCTATAGCTCAGTGAACGTGTACCCTAGCTGAAGCACTAGTTCAAACATGTTCACGTCCACGCAGGGCTAAACCTAAGAAAACACCTGCTGTTGGTTTATGTAGACTTACTCATTGGTCGATTCGTAGAACGAAGCTGGACTTTATTTAGGACGACACCGGACAAGCGTGCGTTCATACAAGGCGGTGTAAGATTTTTCGGAGTGTAGTTGCATATAAACATGTTGACATGGTATATGGTTAATTTTATTCTTCAAGTTACATACTGTGTTATTTCCTTTTCATTTGTTCCCTGTCAGTATTTTCTATATTTACATTTTGCATTTTCTAACATGCATTTCGTTAGCAAGAGTTGTTAATTGACTATAACAGTTAGGGCATGCATTTTGTTAATAATTAAGGTACTTTTACGTCTATGTAAAAATCGGTCAAAGTGGTTATGCATTATGAATGTGTGACAAGGAGAGCCAAATAAATATGCATTATATTGTTATTACCCCTCTGGATATTCCAAAAGCCCTGTTTACTGTCCCTAAAGAAATAAATAATTGCTAAACGTTCTATTAGGCACCAACCAAAATACTATATATACCGGTAAAAAACCTAGGTAGGTAGACTCATCTGAAGATTAAGACAAGGTTTTGCTACTACGACTTTCTTTTTTTCAAAATGAAAATGAAGGTGTGTTTCGTGCTTTTGCTGGCAATAACGCAATTACTTGCAGAACCAGGGCAGTTTAAAGCTCAGGACGACTTCAAGGCAGTACCCAAAGGTAGGAAATTTTCAGCTTTATTCATTTCAGTTCCTAGTTTGTTTAGTGTGAGCTTTATGTTTATGATAATGGCAGAACAGTACTGTTGAACAGGTAATTTAAACTGGTGGACGAAGACCATCAATTCTCTTTAGTTCAGACACGTCTGTTTTCGGTTTGACTTCCTGTACAATTAACAGGGAAGGACTAAATATGTGAAGACTTTTCATTGGTCATTTTTAAATTACAAACTGTTGAATTTTCTACCCGGTTTTAGCTAAAAACCAACCGTACTCGTTTAAACGGATAAGCGTGACACTTCTAGTTCTAACCATTCTAAAATAAAATTTTAAGGATAGCTCTATGATAAAATGTAATGGATAGTTTTGTCACTATAAAATAAAATGTAAAGAATAGTTCTAAAATAAAATTTGCAGGAATTAAGATAGTGCTTTTAGGTTAATTTATAAATGATTACAAAATTTATAAAGTCAAACGGAAAACAAGTAAAAAAAATCATCTTAAATAGAAGTTGTTCTTCTTTGAAAAATCACCAATATCAATATAATTTAATTTGAATATTTATAAAATGGGTAGTTTCTTAATAGCTTCAAGAAATAATAAAAATAATAAAAAATCATGTCATTGTTTTGCAAGCATTGCTAACAGAACTTTATATTATCTTTATGTTTTACTATTACCACGGTACATGTTCCTCCTTGTTAATTTGTGTCATAATCAGTAGAGATAATACAAAAGCAAAACTTTGATTGATAATGTCTGGCAGAGCCAGACGTCTTTATTGTCTAAGAATATACTTCTTTTTGTACTGAAAACTTAAAAATAACATACTTTTGCATGTTTAAGAGTTATACTTCGGTCGCGTGTCTTGATAACAGTTAGTTTGTGATATATTGTTTTTATCATTGAGTGATTTGTGGTACGGAATATCATATAAGAATTAGACCAATAACTATTTTCTCTTTCTGTTCAGTCTATCTTACTTTCAAATATACTTATACCAACACAAACTTAAAATGTATAAAGCTATATATCTACTTCAAAAATCATAATTTAAATTTTAAAAAAGAATACTTCCAAAATGCTTGTATGAATAAACACGGTAGATAATTGTCTTACAAGCGAATGGCGCATGCACAAAATCATTGCTAAACGGATAAAACCCTACTTAAAACAGCAAATAATATTTTGTTCCGAAACATTTTATTCTGTTTACATACAATATTCATGTGTATTAAATAACAGAGACATTTTCTATGTTACAACTTTTTCGGAAATAAACCATATAATATTGAACCAATATAATTTTACTATTGATAAATTTTATGAAAATATTTCATATATATATAGATTTATACCCTTTAAATAACGTCTCTAATTTATTTAATGGATGGGTCAATGGTAGATATTTCAATATTTCAAATGTAAATAAAAACAAAAGAAATATATATTGTCTGATATATATTTCTTGAAGAAAATGTTGATAATTTATTCTCAATTTAGTTATGTAGATGTGTAACATCGTATCATGCACCCATTAACAAAACAATTTTTTGTATTAACTTGCACTCGTTGTTTGCTATCACTAATGATGATAATAACACTACATGTATATATAATTATTTATTGTACTACAGACCTTCCATTTAGGACCAATTTACTTTTATCATGATCATTTTGAACATGTTTATCACTTCTGATGCATTGCTCAAGTAAGGTTTTCTGCTTTCTAATACTAACATTTCTAATTTGAAGATACGGCGGATGGGGGCAATGCAGGACTGGGCAATGACAACAGTGACGGCTTCAAAGAACCATTTAAACAGGAATTCAAGTTCAAACAAGAAAGAAAGTAGTGCCTCTTATGAAAACGGAAAGATAATTTGAATATATGGGAAAGATGAACTTGTAAAACTTTTAAAGTTTCCTTCTCCTTATTTGTGCTTTTGTATATTGTTTATCTATTGCTTTACTTATTATGTAACAAAACAGATACAGCTTCAAAAACAACAAACAAACAACAGACGGAGCAACCAAATAAAAGAAAACAGAAGTTGTAGGATAACCAGACAAAAATAAGAAAAAAATCACAAAACAATTTCTTTGAATGCATATGCATATTATGTTATTGGAACGATATACTTTTCAAATGATTTACCCGCTTTCTTCATGCTTGTTCTTAGTGATATATTCTCTTAGCAATAAAGTTGCTTACTCTACACTTCAGTGTATTTTTCATAAATTTCTAGTCACAAATGTAATTAGAAATGGGAGACACTCTGAACCAAATCAACATATTTATCAGCTGCACTACATCGGTAGACCCAATGGTAAAGCAGATATTAACTATTTTGTGATAGCCGAGCAATCGCATCTTGTTGGCCCTTTCCTTCAAACTTCGGAAAAAGATAACCCAGGAGTTCCGACTGATAGGCAAATATAAGTTATACCCAATTTTCACAACCCGAGTTATGTTTTAAAATAAATAAACATGTACGTATTCGACGAATAATTTGCCATTATCTTGCATATGGTTATGAAATTGTTTGTGGTTTGCACTATTTTGCTGAATCGGTTGTTTTTAAACTGTTTTCTGAAAACCTTAATGAACTTGTTAATATAACAATACAACAGTTTCCATACATAAAATAAAATAACCGAACGCACAGACAATGAAAATTTTAAATAGATATAAACAAAATAAATTTTAAAGAATATAAAAAAGAGAAATCAACTCAAATGAAAATGGAAAAAAGTGAAACAAACACAATGCATTTTGTGTCGAAATAGTATGTTTTATTCAAGAAAAAGACGACTCAAAGAGAAGAAAATCTCCTAAAAAGTGAAAAATATCATAACATGTATATTATTTCCTGATCAAAGAAAGCAGTTCTGAATGTTTTGGTCCAGACGAAAATCTTGTTCTGTAACAAAGGTTCGCAAAGAACAGACAATTAAAAATAGAAGTCTATTAACTGTAAATGATAAAAAATAAGACGCTTCGGCCTCATGTTTTTATATCAAAACAACGTTTATATGTTAGGATATAATTTCAATAAATCGTATTTTTGTTTTTTTATGCCTATAGATCACGTCTGAAGTGTTCAAGTGGATAGCTAAACTGGTGGCCGAATACCATAAATACTCTTTAACCGAGCAATAGTAGGACCTCTATTTCACCCCTCCCCCCTGCATTAACGTCGCGGTAAAGGCACACGGCAGGTCAATGTCAAGGCGTTTAAATTACCAGAGACGACTGGTTGTTCTGTCGTGAATATCTCGGAAGGGTGACACTAACAAGACCCGTTTTAAGACTGATGCCTGTTCGCTGCCGTCACGGAACATGACAGTATTGTCTTTCCTCCACCAATGAACGAGAACAGGTTAAGGAAGATCGGCATGAAAAAAACTATCCCCGATCAGACTTCTAGAGTGGACCGGCATGGCCGCTGAGATCTCGGACATATGGAATGTCCAGCTTAAAAAAACTACAACCACACATTAGTCGGACATCTCTTCAGACTCATTCCTCTTAATGCAGTTAAATTATCGTTTTACTAGCCTAGCTATAGTATGTTGATGTAAGTCAATTGAAAATATGAAGGTGATAAGAATCTAATATGCCTCGAATCACCCATTTTTAAAATACTACAAAACATATATTTACTCCTTAAGCAGAGAAAAATCTCTAAGGCATATTTTGCCTGTAACAATGTAATAAAAATGTACTTCTATTAATTCTAATGAAAAACGAAGGTGCATATTTTAGTTTTCTCAGACTAATTCATACATGAATGTTTAAAAGGTTGATAACTTAAAATAACATTATGTACATTTTCCGTGATAAACTTGAGCTAAATTTGATATACATATGTATATACATGTATATTTAACTTAACAAAACTGTCTATTGTAAATGGGGATTGCCCAATCATTGATGATGACAAATGTTTTGAGTAAAGTTTTTTTTTAAAAAAAACTTTGTGACATATAAAAGACTGCAGTCTAAAGGACATTTCCGCGAGGTACGTTGGATATTCATTTTTGTTAGTGGAATATAGAATTCAAAACAATTACGGCAAAATGTAAAAAAGTTATCTTGACATTTATGTTTGGTTTTAACATATATACTTAACAAGTCCTTGCAACTTATATTAATCACTTTCGAGTCCACTTCCTGGAACCAACTAGTACTGGTACATATGTAGAATCATGGTTATGAACAGATTAGGGCTCGAACCAATGATCAATGGGTTGAGAAGCAGACACCCTTACCAATAGGCCACCGCTCCCCTTTATGGAATAACTGCACCCGGTATGAGAAAGATATTTTAGAAAAAAATGTATAAGGAAGCCGCGAGAATTGCAAGTGTTTTAATAAGATTAATGTCCATTTAAAAATTATTAAAGAAATAGAATTGGAATCTTTGGCAGACAAAAGACAAGAACAATTCAAAATTTAGTTTCGAATACAAAACAAATATAATGTTTTGCCACAGATATGTTCCCCTTTAGTAGAAAAATGTAATTGATTATCATAGTAGTTTAAGAAATAACATCAAAGTTCTGTGTTACTGTGGCAAGGGGAACCGAACTATGTTCCGTCATCAATACAGTTTTTGAATGAATTACCTATAGATATCAGAGAATCAGACACTTAAGGAAATTTTAAAAGAAAACTCAAAGAAATCTATAAACTTCCCATTGGTACGTCTTTCTTTATATAAAGGATGAGGGGGATAGGCAGTATGGCTTTCTAAATTTCGACAAAAATATTAAGTTTTTTTTCTATAATTATTTTTTTTTTTGGCGAATGATTCAAAGCATGTTTGGTCAGTTTTAAGTTGACTGGTTTGCAACGTATTACAATGTAATATTGCCGGAATTCTTCTCTAGGTTCTGGAACCCGTCCTGTACTGGTGTAGATGCTTTCACAGAATATTGGGATAATAAGTTTGGTTTATTTGTGTCCCCGATTGTTATTATTCACAGAGTAATTAACAAAGTGGCTGTAAATAAAGCTCGAGTGGTCTTAGTTACCCCTTGCTATAAATCTGCTATTTTTTGGCCTTGCCTTTGCCCAAATGGTCATTTTAGGCACGACAGTACTGATTGGTTAGGTTTGTCAACAGAAAAGGACATTTTTGGCAATGCTTCATACGATTTTACACAAGGGAACTAATTAGTACTGATAACAAGAAGTAATGATAAGGAGAGTATTATCCCTTTAGCAGTATTGCTGCCGTATGGCTATTGTAGTTTGCATTGCCAGACTTGCTCATAGCACTAACTGAAGTATCTCACATAAGACGGTATCGTCTTCAGATGTTGTTTAGAATGTAAATGTGTTTATTAGTTGCGCTATATTGTGTATTTTGTATACATTTGTTTTTTCCAGATTCATGCATGATGCTATTGAAGAATTACAAGACATTTTGGCAAAGAAAGTGCACCTACTCCCAGACCTGTTCCGAAGTCACGCGCATATGTAATACAAAAAGCTAAGTAGTGCGTTTTTGCGTTTTCATAAATGGGCTATGAGCAGTGGGCTGGGTAGTAGGGACACTTTACCTGCTAAAACTCTTTATATTTGGCATGTTTATTTCAAACGACTAAAACTCCCAGTCATGTTATTGCTGCCTTCTATGCAATAAAATGGTATCATGAGCAGTCTGATTTAAGATCACCAACAAGGGCCTTTAGATATTGGCATATTAATCAGTGCTTTCAACAGATTGTAGGTAGATAATAATATTAAAAGTTAGCGCATTACTTGTGCTTTATAGTCGCTTTTTCTAGTATGAGTTAGAACATGTTCTCTCCTGTAAATGCAGGTTGGTTTGGTTTGAACATATTTATTTAAGCTCGATTCAAAAACAAGTTCTTGCAACTTATATTAACCATTTTCTAGTCCGATTCCAGGAACCAACCAATACTGGTGTCATATGAAGAAACATGGTCGTGTTCCGGTTGGGGATCGAAAACATGATCTCTGGGATGAGAGACAGACACTTTAACCACTAGGCCACGCTCCCCTTATTGTTGAGTAATTGCTATACAACAAACAGATGCACATACATTTAGTATTGAGTTGTACGAATCTAGCCTTCACACATTTTGATTTACTTATACATCTTATCCTACATGTACAGTCTGATGAGGTCACAAGAAACACCCGGAATGTTAATCAATGACCAGGATATGTTATTCGCTCCACAACTGCAACATTTTGTCGTTATATGTATAACATATTAGCCGCAGACGTCCGATAGCAATGGATGCAAAAAATCCCCGTTTTTAAAATATCCGTACGATATAATAGTTATATAGTTTATATCTTAAGTATCTATGCTTCTATAATAAAACACGTGTCACTTTTATTTATTTCATAATTAATAGACTGAAATGTAAATTTATTTCTGTATCATTTCAATATGCATAGGCCTGTGCTTCACCTGAATTCAGAGAAATATATATGCATTATAGAGCAGTTCGAAAAATGCATTGCTTTTGTTAATGGTTTTTAATTGCGTACCAACTGCACCCAGGCTCCATTTAAAATAAGTGAGTGAAAATTTAAAAAGAACAATATCATGGTAAAAAAAAACACATTCAGTTGCGATTTATATGTTCGGGTTGGTCTCTTTTTTCATTCTATCAATTATTTACCTACCTAGGTCGGTGTGCCCTATTATCTAGTTCAATTATGTAAAAAGTGTATATTATTATTAATATGTTACTGCAATTCGGTCATGCATTTAATACGGCACAGAAATAACATTGAGTGTATATGTATCGGTTGTGATTTAAATGTCTCGGGTTGGAATCATTTTTTAATTATATCAATTATTTACATACCTAGGTCAATATGACCAACTATCTAGTTCAATGATCTAAAAAGGGTATATTAATAATATTTAATTGCAATTCGGCCATGCATTTAAATATAACTAAAATACAGCCCAGAAATAAGTGTAGTATCGGTTGTGATTTAAATGTCTCGGGTTGGACACATTTTTCATTTAATCAATTATTTCATAACCAGGTGCATATGCACCACTATCAATTTCACCGATCTAAAATGGTATATTTATAATATTTAATTGCAAATCGGTCATGCATTTAAAAAGAACTCCAATATGGCCCAGAAATAACTTTAAGTGCACAAGTATATCAGTTTTGATTGGGCTGATTTTTATGTAATCAATCATGCACTTATTAATCTGCATGTTTGCATAACAAATTGCATTTGTATTTGAAATTTTAATGATTCTAAGTAATTATTATAATATTTGATTGCAATTCGGTCATGCAACACCGTGTATATCCGTGAGGCAAGAATATGAAAATAACGCAGGAATTGTGTATTCAGTAACGCCAAATCTTTGCAGTATATATGTCCATCACGAGCAACACGTGTCGTAGGGGCTATTATATCTTATAGTAAATCAAATTGAAATAAATGAATTAAGCATAAGGCTGCTAAGACATTCTCATTCAAAAATTTCCAGGAAAATCTTTGCTTTTTAAGACCATTCTTGAGAATGACAACATTGCTACCATATGGATGACTATTTTTTTGTTTCGTCCATATTTTCAATACAATAACGTATACATATATTATTATTTTTTGATATTCGGTATTATATCCGAGACATTTGCCAAACAACTTGTGTTATATAATTCATAATAAGCAGACAACATATGACAGAGCCACATAATTATAATGACGTAACGCTGATTTTGTGAATGATGTACCGAGGTAGCGCTTGTAACTTCATAAAAAGTGCCTGAATCACATTTTTTCTGCTTCCTTTGAGTGTAACATAATATTAGTAGATCGTCAAATGTCTTAGATTGCATGTTCTTGCATATCAGAAAAAATGGCTATTTACTGATTACACCGGTGCTAGAATAACCATTCTTGCATATAAGACAGGATTATCTACTGTTTACACAGGTGCTAGAAAACTCTGCCTTTCACTCCCGTGTTAGACTAGTCGCGTGCTTAAAATGATGTCATTCCCGCGCGCCATTTATGAAAGAATTTGCTTTCTTAGAATGAAGATGTTATGAATGACGATGTAAATCCATACGCTTCTATAAGAAGATATTGCTTACTGAGAATATTAGTTTTCGAAATTTATTTCCGAAATATGATATCCATATACAAGAAAAAGAACCAAACACCGGCAGTCGTAACAGACCGGAATATGTAGCTCTCATGTAGAAGCCAAATAACTGTTTTTACAGAACTCGCATTCGGAACAGCCTCGGCTATCATATATAATAACTCCGAAATCTGACGGAAAGGGCCGAGTAGTTGCGTTTAGCAGAACTCGTTACCGCCGTAAGCAAGATATTCCGGTCTATACCGGCAGCCGGTGATAAGGCGTAGTGTAAATACAATGTGCAGTTGTTGGTTGACGGTTATGCATTTTAGCAATAATTGGCGGTGAGTCCTCTTCAGAAGCGCATCCAATCGCTCCGACAGCAAGCCTATCCTTTTCCAAATACAAGGAATTTGCCTCCCTTTATATTCCAAACTAATTCCGGTGCCTTTTTTGTATTGAGTAAAAGAATTACATGTATATGATTAAATTGCGTTTTATATACATGTAAAGGTAAAAGTATGGGTCATAGCAGCTATAGGTCAGTGGTCGTGTACCCTAGCTGATGCACTAGTTAAAACAGGTTCACGTCCACGCAGGGCTAAACCTAGAACGACACCTGTTGTTGGCGGACGACGTGGGTTTATGTAGACTTACTCATTGGTCGATTCGTAGAACGAAGCTGGACTTTATTTAGGACGACACCGGACAAGCGTGCGTTCATACAAGGCGGTGTAAGATTTTTCGGAGTGTAGTTGCATATAAACATGTTGACATGGTATATGGTTAATTTTATTCTTCAAGTTACATACTGTGTTATTTCCTTTTCATTTGTTCCCTGTCAGTATTTTCTATATTTACATTTTGCATTTTCTAACATGCATTTCGTTAGCAAGAGTTGTTAATTGACTATAACAGTTAGGGCATGCATTTTGTTAATAATTAAGGTACTTTTACGTCTATGTAAAAATCGGTCAAAGTGGTTATGCATTATGAATGTGTGACAAGGAGAGCCAAATAAATATGCATTATATTGTTATTACCCCTCTGGATATTCAAACAGCCCTGTTTACTGTCCCTAAAGAAATAAATAATTGCTAAACGTTCTATTAGGCACCAACCAAAATACTATATATACCGGTAAACAACCTAGGTAGGTGGACTCATCTGAAGATTAAGACAAGGTTTTGCTACTACAACTTTCGAAATGAAAATGAAGGTGTGTTTCGTGCTTTTGCTGGCCATAACGCAATTACTTGCAGAACCAGGGCAGTTTAAAGCTCAGGACGACTTCAAGGCAGTACCCAAAGGTATTAAATTTTTAGCTTTATTCATTTCAGTTCCTAGTTTGTTTAGTGTGAGCTTTATGTTTATGATAATGGCAGAACAGTACTGTTGAACAGGTAATTTAAATTGGTGGACGAAGACCATCAATTCTCTTTAGTTCAGACACGTCTGTTTTCGGTTTGACTTCCTGTACAATTAACAGGGAAGAACTGAATATGTGAAGAATTTTCATTGGTCATTTTAAAATTACAAACTGATGAATTTTCGAACCGGTTTAAGCTAAAAGAAAAAACCAACCGTACTCGTTTAAACGGATAAGTGACACCACATTTTTCTTACCCTTCTAAAATAAAATTTTAAGGATAGCTATATGATAAAATGTAATGGATAGTTTTGTCAATATAAAATAAAATGTAAAGGATAGTTCATCAATAAAATTTACAGGAATTAGGAAAGTTCTTTTAGGTTAATTTATAAATGATTACAAAATTCATGAAGTTAAACGGAAAACAAGTAAAAATATCAACTTAAATAGAAGTTGTTCTTCTTTGAAAAATCACCAATATCAATATAATTTAATTTGAATATTTATAAAATACTAGTATGTATTTTCTTAATAGCTTCAAAAAACAATAAAAAAATTAACAAATCATGTCATTGTTTTGCAAGGATTGCTTACATATCTTTAACTTATCTTTATGTTTACTATTAACACAGTACATGTTCCTGATGTTGTTAATTTGTGTCATAGTCAGTAGAATTAATACAAACGCAAAACTTTGATTGATAATGTCGGGAAGAGCCAGACGTCTTTATTGTCTAAGAATAGATTTCTTTTTGTATTGAAAACTTAAAAACAACATACTTTTGCATGTTAAAGAGTTATACTTCGGTCGAGTATTTTGATAAAAGTTAGTTTGTGATATATTGTTTTTATCATTGAGTGATTTGTGGTACGGAATATCATATAAGAATTAGACCAATAACTATTTTCTCTTTCTGTTCAGTCTATCTTATTACATATGTATAGCTTACTTTCAAACATACTTATACCAAATCAAACTTAAAGTGTATGCTTCAAAAATCATAATTTAAATTTTAAAAAAGAATACTTCCAAAATGCTTGTATGGAATAAATACGGTAGATAATTGTCTTACATGCGAATGGCGCATGCACACAATCATTGCTAAACGGATAAAAAACCCTACTTAAAACAAGCATTCATATTTTTTTCCGAAACATTTTATTCTGTTTACATACAATATTCATGTGCATTAAATAACAGAGACATTTTCTATGTTACAACTTTTTCGGAAATAAGCCATATAATATTGAAGCAATATAATTTTACTATTGATAAATTTTATGAAACTATTTCATATATAGATTTATACCCTTTAAATAACGTCTCTAATTTATTTAATGGATGGGTCAATGATAGATATTTCAATATTTCAAATATAAATAAAAACAATAGAAATATATTACTTTGGATTGTCTGATAAATATTTCTTGAAAAAAAAAATGTTGATAATTTATTCTCAATTTAGTTATGTAGATGTATAACATCGTATCATGCACCCATTAACAAAACAATTTTTTGTATTAACTTGCACTCGTTGTCTGCTATCACTTATGATGATAATAACACTATATATAATTATTTATTGTACTACAGACCTTCCATTAAGGACCAATTTACTTTTATCATGATCATTTTGCACATGTTTATCACTTCTGATGCATTGCTCAAGTAAGGTTTTCTGCTTACTAATACTAACATTTCTAATTTGAAGATACGGCGGATGGGGGCAATGCAGGACTGGGCAATGACAACAGTGACGGCTTCAAAGAACCATTTAAACAGGAATTCAAGTTCAAACAAGAAAGAAAGTAGTGCCTCTTATGAAAACGGAAAGATAATTGAATATATGGGAAAGATGAACTTGTAAAACTTTTAAAGTTTCCTTCTCCTTATTTGTGCTTTTGTATATTGTTTATCTATTGCTTTACTTATTATGTAACAAAACAGCTACAGCTTCAAAAACAACAAACAAACAACAGACGGAGCAACCAAATAAAAGAAAACAGAAGTTGTAGGATAACCAAACAATGAAAAAAACAACAATGTCTTTGAACGCATATGCATATGTATGTTAATTGAATGATAAATTTTCAAATGTTTTTACTCATTTTCTTCATGCTTGTCTTTAGTGATATTCTCTTTAGAAATAAAGTTGCTTACTCTACACTTAGTGTTCACTTAGTATTTTTCATTAATTTCTAGTCACAAATGTAATAAGAAATGGGAGACACTCTATACCAAATCAATATATTGATATATCTACACAAGATCGGTATACCCAATGGTAAAGCAGATAATAAATACTAGCATTTTGTGATAGCTGAACAATCGCATGTTGTTGGCCCTTTCCTTCAAACCTCGGAAAAAAGACATGTAACCCAGAAGTTCCGACTGATAGGCAAATATAAGTTATACCCAATTTTCACAACCCGAGTTATGTTTTAAAATAAATAAACATGTTCGTATTCGACGAATAATTTGCCATTATCTTGCATATGGTTATGAAATTGTTTGTGGTTTGCACTATTTTGCTGAATCGGTTGTTTTCAAACTGTTTTCTGAAAACCTTAATGAACTTGTTAATATAACAATACAACAGTTTCCATACATAAAATAAAATAACCGAACGCACAGACAATGAAAATTTTAAATAGATATAAACAAAATAAATTTTAAAGAATATAAAAAAGAGAAATCAACTCAAATGAAAATGGAAAAACGTGAAACAAACACAATGGCATATTTTGTTCGAAATAGTATGTTTTATTCAAAGAAAAAGAGATCAAAGAGGTAAGAAAATCTCTGTGAAAATGATCATAACATGTATATTCATCCTGATCAAGAAAGCAGTCTGAAATGTTTTTCCAGACGGAAATCTTGTCTCTCATACAAGGTTCGCAAAAGAAACAGGACAATTAAAATAGACAATCTATTGACTGGTGAGTGATAAAAAATAAGCCGCCTTGCTCATGTATTTTATATCCAAAACAACGTTTATATTTTAGGATATAATTTCAATAAATCGTATTTTTTGTAACTTCATGATCACGTCTGAAGTGTTCAAATGGCTAGCTAAACTGGTGGCCGAATACCATAAATACTCTTTAACCGAGCAATAGGTGGACCTCTATCCACCACCGCCCCCCGGGCGTGACCGTCGCGGAGAAGGCACACGGCAGGTCAATGTCAAGTCGTCTCAATTACAGACGACTGGTTGTTCTGTCGTGAATATCTCGGAAGGGTGACACCAAAAGACCCGTTTTATGTTTGATGCCTGTTCTCTGCCGTCACGGAACATGACAGTATTGTCTTTCCTCCACCAATGAACGAAGAACAGGTTAAGGAAGATCGGCATGAAAAAGACATCCCCGATGAGACTTCTGGAGTGAACCGGCATGGCCGCTGAGATCTCGTACATATGGAATGTCCAGCTAAAATAAAACTAAAACCACACATTAGTTGGACATCTCGGCAAACTCATTCCCTTTAATGCAGTTTAATTATCGTTTTACTAGCCTATAGTATTTTGATGCAAGTAATTTGACAAATATGAAGGTGATTAGCATCTAATAGTACCTCGAATCACCTAAAACATTACAAAACATATATTTACTCCTTTTTAAAGCAGAGGCATAATGTGCCTTAACAATATGTAATACTTCTATTTATGCTGATGAAAAACGAATGTGCATATTTTATTTTTGTCAGACTAATTCATACATAAAGTATAAAAACAGTTGATAACAAATTAACTTAAAAAGACATTAATTTCATTTTTCTTGATAAGCTTGAGCAAAATTTGAACATTTATATATTTAACTTACCAAAACTGTTTATTGTAAATGGCGATTGGCCAATCATGGATGATGACAAATGTTTTGAGTAAAGTTTTTTTTTTTAAAAACTTTGTGACATAATTATAAAATACTGCAGTCTAAAGGACATTTCCGCGAGGTACGTTGGATATTCATTTTTGTTAGTTGAATATAGAATTCAGAACAATTATGACAAACTTAACATTTATGTTTGGTTTAAACATATATACTTAACAAGTTCTTGCAACTTATATTAATCACTTTCGAGTCCACTTCCTGGAACCAACTGGTACTGGTGCATATAAAGAATCATGGTTGTGAACAGATCAGGGCTCGAACCAATGATCCATGGGTAGAGAAGCAGACATATTAACCAATAGGCCACCGCTCCCCATTATGGAATAACTGCACCCAGTATGAGAAAGATATTTTAGAAAAAATGTATAAGGAAGCCGCGATGATTGCAATTAAGTGTTTTAACAAGATCAATGTCCATTTAAAAACTATTAAAGAAATAGAGTTTGAATCTTTGGCAGACAAAAGACAAGAACAATTCAAAGAATAGTGTTAGTATAAAAACAAACATAATGTATTGCCACAGATATTTTCCCCTTTAGTAGAAAATGTTATTGAATATCATAATACATGTAATAGTTTAAGAAATAGCATCAACGTTCTATGTTACTGTGGCAAGGAGGACCGAACTTTATTCCGTCATCAATACAGTTTTTTAATGAATTACCTATAGATATCAAACAATCAGACACTTAAGGAAATTTTAAAAGAAAACTCAAATAATTTATAAACTTCCCATTGGTGCGTCTTTCTTTATATAAAGGATGTCAGAGGGTTCACAGTGCACCATACACATATTAGGAATAATATTTTCAAGTTTAAATTCTGACTTATATAAAAATAATATTATACAAAACCCACCTTGTGAATGCGGTGCTTTGATAAAAACGTTGAAGATTTTTTATGTCAATGTCAAAAATATAGTCTTCAAAGGATAGGTCTTTTTAGAAAATACTTGAAAACACCAAAGTCTCAATACACAGAAGTTACTTTAAATGATTCTCTAAACATGCCTTTATTTCATCATTTTCATCATTTCATTAAAGAAACGGTAATGTTTGGATAGTTTTAAAACATTTGATTTTCTTTTTCATTTTGTTTCTCTGACTTTATACAAATTGTTGAGACGGTTGTCATTTGTCAAAATCCAAAACAAAAACTGCTGTTGGGGATAGGCAGTTTTAGGTTGACTGGTTTGCAACGTATTACAAAGCAAAATTGCCGAAATTCTTCTCTAGGTTCTGGTGTAGATGCTTTCACAGAATATTGGGATAATAAGTTTGGTTTATTTGTGATCCCGATTGTTATTATTCACAGAGTAATTAACAAAGTGGCTGTTAATAAAGCTCGAGGGGTCTTAGATATCCCTTGCTAGAAATCTGCTATTTTTTTGACCTTTCGTCATTTTAGGCACGATGTTGTCGATTGGTTAGATTTGTCAACAGATGAGGACATTTTTGGCAATTTAACATGTAAGCGCTTAATACGATATTACACAAGGGAACTAATTAGTCCTGATAACAAGAAGTAATAATAAGGAGAGTATTATCCCTTTAGCAGTATTGCTGCCGTATGGCTATTATAGTTTGCATTGCCAGACAGACTTGCTCATAGCACTAACTGAGGTATCTCACATAAGACGGTATCGTCTTCAGATGTTGTTTAGCATGTAAATGTGTTTATTGGTTGCGCTATATTGTGTATTTTGTATACATTTGATTTTTCCAGATTCATGCGAGATGCTATTGAAGAATTACCAGACGTTTTGGCAGAGAAAGTGCACCTACTCCCAGACCTGTTCCGAAGTCACGCGCATATGTAATACGGACAAAAAGTATAGTAGTGCGTTTTTGCGTTTTCATAAATGGGCTATGAGCAGTTGGTTGGGTAGTAGGGACACTTCACCTGCTAAAACCCTTACGGTTGTTTTATACTTGGCATGTTTAATTCAAACGACTAAAACTCTCAGTCATGTTATTGCTGCCTTCTATGCAATAAAATGGTATCATGAACAGTCTGATTTAAGATCACCAACATGTGCCTTTAGATGTTGGCATGTTAACCAGTGTTTTCAACAGATTGTAGGTAGCTAATAATATTAAAAGTTAGCGCATTCCTTGTGCCTTTTGGTCGCTTTTTCTAGATTTTTGAGAGGTTCGGCTCTTCTAAATATTCGTATTTCAGATTTGGGTTTGTGACAGTTCTTACATGGCTATATTCATAGAAGGTAGCAAAACAGATAAATATAGCGATGATGCTTGGGTAGTGATAGCAAAAACAAGGACACAGTTATATCCAGTTGACATATTAGAAAGGTGGTAAATTGGGGTAATTTGTCTGCTGATGATTACCTATTTTGTAACATTTGTTGTTCCAATAATGGATATCAAGTAAGAAAAGCAAACAAAAATTTGTCGTATACAAATCTAAGGAATCTGTCCTTGAGGTTTTGAAGCCACATCTTCCTGATGTGAAAAGATACTGTCTTCATTCTTTGAGATCTGGAGGAGCTACTTTTGCCGCAGATAAAGGTGTGAAGGACGGGATTTTCAAATGCCACGGCCGTTGGTGATTTGAAAGTGCAAAAGATTGTGACATAAAAGATAATGTTAATGAGCGTATGTTAGTGTCAAACAGTTAAGGGTTATGAGACAAAACAGTTACAGAACAGTTTTTCAGTGTTAAATTTATTATGTGATTATAAGTATGCAATTGAAATCAACCAGAAATATTAATGTTACCGATCTTTTCATGCAGTTGACTGTTCCATACGCTTAAACTCAAATACAGTATATGTATTTCTATTTGAAATTTTGTTGTTTGTAATTTTTCTTGCAAAAAGTCAAGGTCTGACGACAAAGTCTATTTGTCTTTCTGATACCGTCCTTAAAAAGGTTACCACTATAAGTGTAGTAATAACTTAAGATCATGAATAGATTGGCACATGAGGAATGTTGTTATAACTTTTGGCCCAAACTTTTTGTATATTTATATTCATGTATAACTGAGTATAGATATTGTTATAAAATATCATTAAACTAATATGAATAATGAATTAATGAGTTCACAATACTTGCAAGGGTGCAATCAAAACCGTGTTTTATGTTTGCTGTAGGTGTCACGTTGACACGTTGTTGTCGTATTTTAACTACGAGAGCTAAGGGTATTTCTAATGATTTTGAACTATTTGTTGTTGAAAACGTGATGCAAAACGATATTTTTCCCATTACCAAAAGCGATTGGCTATAAAAATTATTCAAAGAAAAAAAGGAATGTCGAACCGCAAAATCTTAATTATTCACAGGTTCCTGACAGACAGTTACGCACTTGTAATTAACGGAAAAACATGAACATATGTATTTGTAAATATAGAAAGTTATCTGAATAATGTATGAGCTAAAATTTAACGCTCCATCCTCGTGTTCGATGTGGTATTAAAACTATTGAAAGGCGTATATTTCTTATATAAATTTGTGCATGTAATGATTTTCAAATATATAGAACTTTCACTTGTTCACTTATTTCGTACGAAATGAATTTACCTGTGTTTCTAACACTATTTATTAGTGTTTCGCAAGTGATGACATTGCCTGTTGGCTTATCAGACCAAATATACATAAAACCAGAAGGTATGTACTTATTGTCACTTTTTATATGATTATGTTTAAGTGAAATCCTTCTACCATTTTCTTAAATAATCAGAGACTTGTTTTATATTCTTTTGTATTAAGTGATTGGTCCGTAATGGAAACTATGTAAGCCCATAAATATTAATGTTAATATTAGTGTTTAATATCGTTTGTGAACGAAACACGGGGAAAAAGTATATAATTTATTATATAATTATGTTACTTTGAAATCTGTATCAACATTTCTCTTTTATAAGAATATCCAAACGATATATTGTTGTTGTTTTTATCAATTTTTGTAATTATTATTAAAAATATGGTAATTGAAGAAAAATAATCAATCTATAATGATAGCTTGTGAACAAATTATGGAGTATACGAGAATAAGTATATTGCAAATGATTCTCTATCTAGTTTACTTTAGTTGGCACGAGATTTTTTTTCTTTTCGTAATTTATTGTTATGTAACATGTTTTCAGGAAGCCCTAGAAGATTTGAAGATTGGACAGAATCTAGAGGTATTTCAGGACAGGAATTAGTTTTCATTGGTCCCAATGATGTAGATGACGGCATAGAGATGAATTCATACCGTGGAAACGGGTATGGCCTATTTAGAAGGAATCGAAGGAATGGTGGTCAATTATTGGCAAAGTGTCGACAACAGAAGCCTTTCCTTTCAGCACTTATTTGCAGACATTTGGTCCAAAATTGATGAGAAAACAAAACAGATCGAAACGTTTGTTAATTTAGGACATAATTATATTATCAAATAAAGTTTGAATTTGATGAAATATTTTATTTTTATTTGATTAAAATGAATTGGTCCGTATTAATGAAAGTCTGTTATTTGTTGATAGTTTTTAGTATCGTATGTGACAGCAAACGTATGAAGAATTACATACGGATGTTGTTGAAAAGTATGTGAGATACTAGATTCTATAAAATATATCGATATAATTAAAGCAGAGAATAAATTGTTCCAGAACAAAGAAATCATCACTTTATCACACAAAATCATTTAAAACTTCTGTGTTGCAGCTGTGACAGCTGTAAAAAGTTGCAGCGTACTTCACTCCAGTATTGTTATATTTTCCTGGACCTTCAAGATCATTGATGCCAGCACTATTAAGTGTTGAGAATTGAGTACCGCTGAAGCCGGTTCTAGGGGTCGTGAGGGATTTTGCACCTTTTCGTTATCCCTCATTATATTGATGACACATTGATAACTTACCTGTAATTTTAGTAAAAAAAAATTACACTTAAGCATAACAAAGGTCACACAGACATGATGCATCACTTCATAGCGCAATTCAACAACGCGTAATTAGGGCACAGATACTTGGGGTGTGGAGCTCAAAATTCCTTTCAAATCCAAATAAAATGTATATTTGTCAATTCCAGCACATGTACTGGTCATATATATCGAAAAATAATAATACATGTATAAGCTTTTTTGATAAAATTCCATATTTTGACGTCTATAATATTATAGAGGTTGAAATATGATATATTTTTTCAAAACGGCTTATATTAATTTTTTATATACAAAATGTAAATATGATCAGTACATGTGCTGTGATTGACAAATATACATTTTATTTGTATTTTAAAGGTGTTTTGAGCTCAACATCCAAAGTGTCTGTGAGTTAGGTGCTAAGAACAAGCACATTGTCTGTTGATGATTCACACAAATCACCACTTTCCTAATTTATCATACGGCAATTGACTCGATAACAATAATTTTATATAAATACATGATTTACATGTAAATTAATACTTCAACATAAGCAATGACTCATATTTTATACTAAACTTCTGTCTCTGCATTTTCACGACACATTCCGAAATAATTCTATTAAAACTCGAAAGTCATTAAAAGTCAATGTTTGACGAATTTTGCAAAACGACCAAAGCTTTTAGTGAGGAGCTATTTTAAAATTAGAATACTTGTAGTTAGACTTACATAGAAAAAATAACATTTATACATCATTTGAACATGTTCAATTTTATATTGATTCAATTTTTTTTAAACGACCATTTTCTTTTCTTTCGTTAATAGAGCCAAACATAAACATTTGATATGTAAATTAAGATGTTTTATTTTGTATGGATGCTATATAAATATATGTGCTTAGTTAGATGTGTAGCACTTCATAAGATGTTTTAATTTGTTGTTGTTGTTGAATCAACTTTGGCCGCACACTATGGAACAGGGAACCAATATGAGACATTTCTGAAAATGCCGTTTTACTCGGGACTCCTGTATGATTAATTAAAACAAGCTCCTAACTAACTTTGAAACAGCACGCTTTAATATTATATAAAATCAATCTTAGTCTTTCTGAGTTATTAATGTTTTCAGTGAGTTTTGATTATAATGTCCCAGTGCGTACTAGATATTGTATAAATATCATTCAACCGGGACGTTTTAGAACCATGACATAGTTAATCACGTACAATTATGAAAATCGTAATTTAAGTAACTTTTATATATACCGATCTCATCCACAGACGCTTGGGGGTCAGATCCTGCCCCCCCCCCCCCCCAACGTGATACGCCCCTGTAAACACTCTACCAAAACTATTTTAATATTTAAACACGAATGGGACATCTATTACAACGATAAAAATGGTTTTCAAACAATTTTTACATATATGAAAAAATACCGTATACCATCATGCAAGTCTCAATAAATATTAAAATAGTTTTGGTAGAGTGTTTACAGGGGCGTATCACGTTTGGGGGCAGGATCTGACCCCCAATCGTCTGTGATCTCATCAATGTTTATTGATTTGTGAAGTGACAATTAGTGTGACTTGCATTAAAAAATATTAACATGTGTTATAAAATGAGTGTTATTTCACTTTCCTTAAAGATTTTGAAAAAAAATAACTATCTAAAATATATTTATATGTGACTTAAAGGATAAAATCAGGTAAACTGAACACAAAAAATGCATTATCACTAGGCCTGTTCTGACTATAGTGAAAAAGTGTAAAAACATGAATCCGAAATCTTGACGAGGTCGCCGACGCTTGGCAAGTAGGGGAGCTCTCAATATTCTCCCTATCGTAAAGATTAAAATGATGTGCATTATATAATCTCCAAACTGCCATCTATCCGAAATTTAAGTTTCATAAAAAATTGTAAAAGTACCTTTGAATAATCACAAATATTGTTATATTTGTCATATTTTAAGCCCATTTGTTACCATAGCAACCATGAATATTCTTCAACATAGGGAGAAAAGAAAAAGGCGTGCATAATCTCAAGACTACCATCTACCCATATATCAAGTTTCAATATAAAATATTTTCAGTACTTTTGCGTTATATCACGGGATCCAGATTTGTCGACGGACGGACTGACAGACGGACAGACCGATGGAGGGTAAACTATTTAAGTCCCCTCCGGTTAAACCGGTAGGGGACTAATAATATATCACAGTAAGGGAGTGAGTTTGCTTTAAATATACATGTAACTTACATTTATATAAAATCAACCAAAGTGCATACAATAGATTAAATAAATAAAACACTGAAAGCTCTAGTAAACACATATTTTCAAAAGGATGCCGAATTACCATATCAAAGGCACTCAATGCCTTAAAGGAAGGCAAAGTAGCAAGAAAATCATATGTAAGGGCCTGACGAAACAATTAAGGCAAGAGACGAAAAATTAGCCATTTTTAAGAATCGCCTATCTTAGGGCCTTCACTTGGCCCGTCAGATGCAATCGAAAGAGAATTCGTAGTGTCCAATTGTAAAGGGTTTCAAGAACACTAAGCATGCAGTATGTCTTGAAATAGTAGGGTCATAACCTCTTTTAAAGAAACGTTTTAATAAATATAGTGTTGGTAAAACAGCTGAAAAATTATCATGACCCAATATCTAACGATGTGCTCTAACACTATGCTCATAGAAACTCTATGCTGACCTCTGACACACTTGTTAATTCAATCCCATTTCCCCGCCCCTTTTTTAACATTTTAATATTCTTCTTTTATTCACTTTTCAAACAACTTTTTTGAACTTTCATGCGATTTTGACTCGAAGTTAGATGATGACAATAATGGTATTTTATTATTCGTTAATATTTATGCGAGCGCCTTAGCTACCCAGATCATAAAAAATGCCCGTATACGGAAGTAAATAGTCCCAGCGAAATGTGATATATTTTCAACAAATATCTGCGGGCTCTGTGCATTTTAGCCTTAGAATAAGGTAAGAGTCTGTTACTTTGTAAGGCTAGTGACGTCTGCTTGATGCTAGTTAAAGTTTAATAAACGTTAGTCGTCCGAAGATGTAGTTCGAACAGTTGACGAGTCGAGTTATCTAAACGAATCCGGGTCAGCTCGGCCCTAAAACATACTCGGCCCCCGAGTCAGCTCGGCCCTATTCCAACTCGGCACGGGTCAACTCGGCCCACTTTTAAAAATGGGTAAAATACATCAAAGGACTCCTATTGTCACGGGCTATTATTATCAATCAATGTGTATGTTAAGGATACCGATTAATTAGGTGATAATTATGATTGACTCATTCATTCAAATTTGATAAGTGACCACCTGCAATTTATTAGAAGCTTATGCTATTAAGTAAACATGTTTTTGTTTCATGTTTTTGAAAATTACTGTACAAACAAAATGCATCTAAGGAAACACATTTTTATTTTAATTATATCTATATTCACAGGCACAAGTACATATTTTATCTTCCCAGGTTCGATAATCGTGCCTGTGTCTATATTAATTTTATCGAATCTGCAAGACAAATAAATAACTTTTTTTCTAAATATACTTTATTTTGGCAGAGGTACAATGTATAATTACATAATAATAATAAGATATTTCTTATTATTCATTTACCTTAACAACATGCAAAGCAAAGTAAATACGTTATAGGCCTATATATTTTTGGAAAGTGGGCCGAGTTGACCCGTGCCGAATTGACCCGTGCCGAGTTGGTAGAGGGCCGAGTTGACTCTTTTCCATCTAAACAGCTAAAATTATTTATAGAGGATATTGAATGAGTGTAAGTTCATTACTGAATTTATTGCACGAGTTGAATAAAATTATATTATGCGAGCCTCTGGCGAGCATAATATTATTTTATTCAACGACTGCAATAAATTCAGTAATGAACTTACACGAATTTAATATTCTATTTATCACATACCCAAAATTAAGACCGTTTAAAGTGAAATTAGAGTCATTTTTCATTGACGCGTTTATATTATAACGCTAACATTTAGCGCGTCTTTACACTATGTTTGTGTAACGCTAATGATGTCACGTCAAAATATATGCACGGCCGTGCAATACCATATTTACGGAGTCGCAAAATCGGCACGGGTGTGTGATAAATAATTATATTAACCTGTCAAAAAGTTTGCTTCGTCGATATTTTTTGTCAATCAATTTTGACTTATTAATAATATTAAAAGGGAAAGCCTCAAAGCGAGCTCGATTTTCTTTTACTCTAAGATAGTTTAAAATAATCGATTGTTCATTTTTATTTTACATTTTCCGTTTTAAAATTGTCATTCGGTATTTTATACACTGCTTCCGTTTATTATGGTTCCCCCTTTCGATTATGGTTCCCATATAAGTGTGCAGGACACCAGTCTAGGCTTCTGTTTTCCAATCAGAGTACATCGGCTTTTATCGTTACCTTGTAATTCGAAAAGCTGCGATGTGTCCAATTCGGTACTTCGGACGAAAGTTTTCTAAACCATCACTTAGCAGGTACTCGCATTACAGTAAAGCTTGCTTTGCGAGCAGGCCCTTCGGGCCAGCTTGTCGAGCTCGCCATGAATAAGGTGTCAGGGTTCAGTACTGTTAAATATTTAAGGGGAGAGGATGTGTAAGCAGCCGAAAAGGCTAAGCTCAGTCGGTAGAGCAGTGTTAATGTATTCTGACAGTCTTGGATTCGAGTCCTGGTCGGGCTGCACTTCTTTCTCACCCTGTGTCATTTTGCGCCCAACGTGTCGTCAGACTGATAGAGCTCAGAGTTTAATTTACATTGCTCTGTAACTTAGTCCTAAAAATATGACGTCGCTTTGAGATATTTTTGCTTCTGTGCAAAGCAAAGTCATATCAAAATTACTCAAAAATCCATAGCACGTTCCACCAGAAAATCAGGCTGATCAAAAAAACAAGACAGCGTGTATTTACATTAATTTTGACCTTTTTATGAACAAAACTAAAAGATATATACCTTTGGACAAAAAGCGTAAACTGTCACATCAAAAAATCATGATTAAATCCGTTCATGTATTTAAATTATACAGCCGATAAACAGGCAGCCATACAGTGCATGAAATCTGATTGGCTAATTCAAATGCAAGCGTTTAACTGAGTCAGAAGATTCTAACAGACTATTTTTTTAACGAAATAATTGCCCATGCATCGTAAGCATGTTCGAATATATTTTTTCGTTCAAAAATTTGGAATCTATCTGTAAAGTACGTTACTTAACCAGTATGGCCAATAGACAAAAATAGATTGATGTTTATATTTTATTTTAAATTGATAAGTACATTGTTTGAGAGTTTTTATTTACGATTGAGCATGAAATTGAAAGAAAAAAAGATAAGCTTTTGAATAAAGCTTGAAAGACAAAATAATAGACATTTTTTAATTTTTTTATGATTCTATGCGTTGATGAGTCAAAACTATTAGACGTCAACAAAAACTATAACAAGGCCTGTAACCTCTAAATATTGACTACTCTGTAACTGTGAAATTCGAGAACGAATTTCAATATAGCTGAGAAGTATGTCATGGTTCAAAACTGTTCACTATTTAGGAGAGAGGATGTTGTAAGCTGCCAGATAGCTCGGCTGGTAGAGCCGCAGTAAGGAAATCCAAGGGTCCCGGGTTCGAGTCCTAGTCAGACAGCACATTTTTCTCACCCTGTAGCAAAGGCCAAGCCTCAAAGTGAGCTCTTTGTCAGAAATTAATATAAGCCATCGGCAGCTACACATTTTATGTTTTCAAAACACTTAAAAATTGCACACATTCACTTAAAACAATATTTTACATTTACCGTTTTAATATATGTATTCTAGGCTTAATGAGGGTCCATCCGCCATTTCAGGCACTGAGAGTACAGATCCTGGACATGTCACCATTCATGTCCTTAATGGCTTAAATGTTATTATCAACCAAAAGGTGACTTATAAATTTTGAATTCAGTATTTCACTGAATGATACTAAATATGTATGCAAGCTTGACTGACTGATAAGATTATGCAACTCAGACTGATCCCTGACACATATTTTCGGTGTTCATGATCGACATGCACGAGCATTCTTTACAGGCAAATTTGGAATTAAATTTTAGCCAAACGTCACCGTCTGTCAGTAGAATGACGAAAAAGTGTTTCTTAGGTCCCGGGTTCAAGTCCCAGTCAGACTGCTAATTTTTCTAAACCAGTGACACGCTGTTTGATATTCTTTTCATAATCTCATTGTCTTTATCACAGAAATATACATGTATATTGATATTATTTCAGTTGTTTGCTAGATGAAAATTCCTCTCTATCTCATAACCTGGATGAACATCTTGCATCTTGTATCTTCTAAGAAAGAAGAGTCGCCGAGCATCCAGAAGCTGAAAGCATCATGTAAAGACACTGCAACATGTCCTGTCTCCTTTCCCAAGGAGGATCTACAGGACCGGCTTACACCTATACAATACAAAGTTACACAGGAAAAGGGGACTGAAAGGTTTTTTATTTAACTTATTAACATGATTAAAAATAAAGTTTAATTTCTTTTACCATGCATTCATTCATTTCATTGGGTCAACAAGTTCTGTGTTTTGGAGAAAAAATGTTCTCATGGCAAATGCATATAAATGTTTAAGTGTTTGACTATCAAAGAATAAGTATAAGATACTTACAAAGAAAAAAGTATGAAATTGTTACCAAGGCAATTGCAGTTTATCAGAAATCCCATTAGCATAAACTTTTACATATCTATTGCTTGTATCGCTGCTTAAAATGTAACGCAATATTATCAGAATATTTTGGTTGTATCACAATACAGTATTATAATACCAACAATATAAATGTGTAATGGTCAAGTCACTGTCTCTTTAGCCAATATCCACTTTACCATAGTTCTGTTATACAAGTATTATTTAAACAGTTACAATGTAAATGAGACATTAGCAAAATGTACTGATCCCTAAACATTATATAACGATACTGTTTCATGATTCATTATATATCGAACCCAGTGGTTTTTCGCCTTCTATAACAGAGGCCTATATAAGGCCTCTAATTTTCTTTAAGATATGTGCAATGATAAGTTAAATCTTTAAAAGAAAAAATAGAAAAGTACTGGTCAGTGAGAAATCTTTTCAAGATATTTTTAAAAAAACTGAATTTTAGAATAGAAAATCAATGTTCATATCATTTATAACTTGAATTAATGCATACTGTTGCATCTTCATAATTTCTATTTGCCTCATATTTGACACATAATTATGTAATACTGTAATTAACAGGCCTTTCTCAGGACAATATGTGAATCATAAAGATGAAGGGTCGTATCGTTGTGTGGTGTGTGGAAATCGAATTTTCTCATCAGATACCAAATTCAACTCCCACTCGGGATGGCCTTCCTTCTCAGATGTCCTTGACAAAGAAAGTGTAACCCTGTCTGATGATACTTCACATGGTTTGTTTTATATTGTTTTATATGCTGTACTTCTTCTTTATACTAAATAAAACATCTGTTAGTTGCATTTTCTTTGGCAGATATTTCTTTCATTAAATTATATATTTTTTTGAATCCTTTCCATTTCTTTGAATATAATTTTCATTGTGCTCCTTTCCAGCTCAAAAGGAGGAAGTCTTGAAACCTCATGTTTGTTTTCCTCTCTTTTTTTCGAAGTCAATATGCTTGTTGGTCTTGTCTCCTCATTTGAAAAAAAGGGTTTGATACAATCGTGTTTGACCTGTATGTATTAATGTCATATACCTCTCTTCTCAGCTTCAACCTTTGTTTCTATCATAAATTCAAGCAGGCAAATACAGCTTAATTGAACTGGGCTGAAGTCTATACCCTGCTCCCTGCCCTGTTGGGTTTGTTATGGCAACAAAATGGCAAGGGATATGATTTTCTATGTCGTATCCATCGAGCGGGAATTAGAGTGGAGATAAAGAAAGTCATGTTGTTAAGTTCTATGTCCTTGTTGCAGGTATGCAGCGTATTGAAGTTACGTGTGCGAAATGTGGGGCACATCTGGGGCACTTGTTTAATGATGGGCCAGTCCCGACGGGGCATCGTTACTGCATAAATTCTGCTGCACTCAATTTTGAAAAGAAACAAACTGACAAAATTAAATTGAAATCAGAATTGTGAAATAATTAGTAAAATAAACTTTACATAAACAGTGTTTTAGTTGCTCAATATTTCTTCATTTTCATGGAATTGTCACTGTATTAATTAAAGAAAACACATTTTTTAATGTTTTTTTAAAAAAAATCATAATTAAGTTCACGAATGTCTATAATTCGGTGACTAAATAACATGATGTTTAACTTTTAAAATCAGACTAAATGTGGGGCATCCATAGCAGAGTGGTTAAGGTCATTGACTTCAAATCACTTGTTCCTCACTGCTTTGAATTGCCATGGACGAATTCTTTCTTGTAAGGAAGCCATCCAGTTAGTTTAGAGAATGTTGGTGGTTCTACACAGGTGCCTGTTTGCACTTGAAATAATGCACGTATGGGCACTCCTGAGGTCTTCCTCCACCAGTAAAGCTAGAAAGTCGCCATATGACCTTTATTGTGTTGGTTCTACGTTGAATCCAATCAAACAAACAAAACTGCCTTTTCAATTTATTGATAATTAAAGATTGAAATTACCAAAATTTTAAGATTTCATAATTAGAATTTAGCTTTGACAACTGTTAGTGATACAGCTTCTCTCAAATTAAATAAAGTGTTTCCTAGTCTAAGTCCACATTAATGAAATAAATTGTTTCTGTGGCAGTGCGGCTCTGTCTGTGGTTATGCGGGCCACTAAATTCATTTAAAGCAGCATGCCTCCATATAGATTAAGTAACTGATTCTAAAATAAAATGCTACAAGAATTTAAGAAACATGAATATTCCAATATTTACTCTTAATTATACCAGTTTCTGTGTGAAATAACAAATTGAGCGGCTGTTTATGTCCTTTTTCACCATATTTGATACAGAATCAGTTTACTTGTTTGTATGCTTCAGACTTGTATTAAACCGTAACCAGCTGAATATGTGAAATGGATTCACCCAGCTTTTGACATTGGATCAGTCCATTCAAAAGGTCAGGGGTTTTGATATCAAAATACAAAAATTGAGCTATCAACCAGTATAGATCCTGGTCAGACTACAAAAATCAACATCTTAGTGCAGTAACTGGCTTAACTCCTATTAAGTTATTTAAGGAGTTACAAGATACTGCACAAAAGTGACAAAATGTTTAGGCTGACTGGCTAAGTTTTTGATGCTAATCCATCAGTTCCTGCAGGTTGATGGTTAATTCAGACCAAGCCAGTAAACACTTGTAACATATGGCAGAAATATTTGTATAGAATATAGGTTTAATTTTCTTTAATCATGTTGTTTATAAGATGTATGGCCTTCAAGCAGATTGTCAAAAAAAATTTTTAACAGCAACAAAAACTTAAACTCTGTGTTTCAACATTTGCAGATCCTAGCTCTTCCCTTACTGAGCAAAATTTCCGGGTCTTATGAAATTCTTCGTAGTAAGGTGTAAAAAACAAATTGTTTCTTTTACTATTTTGTAGGAGCGAAACGAGTAGAAGTAAAATGTGCAGACTGCATGGCACATCTCGGTCACTTGTTTGACGATGGACCGAAACCGACCGGTGTACGTTTCTGTGTAAACTCAGCTTCCTTAGACTTCAAGAAAGAGACAACTGTATGACGAAGGTCGTGATGCTGTCAATGAGATTTGTTTGAATATCATAACATTACTGCTGAATATTACAATATTGCCATGGTAACACACACTGTTGTTACTACAACAAAAAACATTTATAACATTGTTTATTCATATCATATATGGATCAAAGATGAACTATTTTAGTGTTGCCTATGTTGCTAATCTATTTTGACACTGTATTTTGAAAATTATTGTCAGAAGTATTTAGTTAGGGGTTTAAATAGGTACGGTCGGTTAAAAACTGGTTAGAAAGTTCAATAATCGATATCCGAGGATATTTTATAAGAAAGAGCTAAAAGAGTTTTTATTTGATTTTAAACATTACCTTAGTTTTTTTCACAAGGTATGACATTTTGTTGTATTTTAGTTGAAGGCCACAACTTTCATGTACTTTTTCCGGTTGAATGCTTACTGATTATGTACGGTGCTAAAGAAAATATTTATTTAGAGGATATTTGTTTGTTTGCATGTAAGATTGACATATATTTCACTGAGTAAACACCAGATGCAATATTTTCACGAGTGAAAATATAATAGCTGGTGTTCACAAATGAAATATATTTCAATCTTATATGTAAAACAAATAAACATTTTTTGATTTTATGCTTTTTTTAAGTGATTTTAAGTATTTTTAATTTATACTGATTTTACCCCGTAACGCTGTGCATTCTCCTTTATGATGTCATCACATCATGACATCACATCATCAATTTTGAAATATAGTTCTATTAAATTTCTCTAATTTTGTTACTTTTTTAACATGATGTATGATGACATCCACTTTCTTCTCCCACAGAAGCAAAATTTACGTATGACGGCATTTATTTTTGTCTGTTATTCCATTTAGTTATGATATTCCTTTCATCCGCATTCAGATATAGTTCAGCTACAGTGAAAATTATATTTTATAAATTTCACTAGTGGTTTATCAGAATATAATCATCTGATGTATTATAGTAAAACACTATAAAGCATGAAATAAATATAAATATCATCACCGAGTACAAAAAAATATGAACAAAATGCCATATCTTGTCATAAAGAAAAAAAGATAATGTTGAAAATTAAATGATCAGTTAAACGTTTAGAATGGTTGTTAGGTTGCCATGTAAATGGTTATTTTTTCACTAACCGTTACACCCTCAGTTTTTGCAATTTTAGCTGTCTGCATTCAATATTTGAGCTGCGTCACGACAAAACCAACATAGTGGTTTTGCGACCAGCATGGAACCAGACCAGCCTGCGCATCCGTGCAGTCTGATCAGGATCCATGCTGTTCGCTTACCAACCCTATCACAAGTAGAGAAACTGATAGCGAACAGCATGGATCCGGATCAGACTGCGCGGATGCAAACCCATTATGTTGGTTTTGTCGTGACGTGGCTCATTTATTAAACAGCTGTTGCCATTGGCTAAAGTGAAGTTAATGATTTTTGTTATAACCACCAATAAAATTTAGTGTTTGAAATTATTTTTTGTCCAGTAGGATTGCAGTATTTCAAATGAATTGTAACACATTACCTGTGGTTAATCGGCAAACTGTTAATCAGTCTAGTAAACCGACTGTTTGTAAAAATAATTTAAAACACTAAGTTAAAATTAATGTTATGAACCTTATCATATCATTGTGTTAATGTAACACTTATACTTTTATTTGTCAAATGCTTCAATGTAATAATTAAGTTTATCGTTAAACATTATTTAATTGATCTTTAATGTTGTTAATGTTGGTTATTTTGTTTCTTTATCATTTTTGGGGTAGAGTCGGGGTGTGGGGAGGGATGTTGGGTTGGGGGGCTTGTGCAATATATTCAAACAAATCTCATTTATTTGGCAACATGTTTTGTGTAACAATTAGTCATTTTTGTACTTGCCTTACTGTTTGTAGTACATACAGGATGCTTCTGTGTAGTCAAATACATGTACGTCTGCTGCCAGCAATGTGTCAGTGCAGCATTTAGTTCCCAGTTTGTTCTTCCATTATGTCACATACGCTTACCATTCTCATAGCACTTCCATTATTGACTGTTTATTTTATATATACCATACAGTGCAACCTGTACAAAGCAACACCCTTATGAAGACAGAGATTTTGGTTTGTTGTCAGGAGGTGTTGCTATGGAGACATTGAATTAAGGAAGGAATTGTTACTGTTATTGTACATAGGCCAGTTCTGTACAGAGGGCTGCTCTACTGAGGTTGCACCTTTTCTTCCATGAAATTCTACTCTTGGGTAGAGTTTCAAGTCATTTGGGTCAAGGTCCTATAATCTAAAAATAGGATTTTCAATTTTAAAATTAGGTAATTGATGTAGTATTGCAAAAGCAATATCAGGTGGAATAATTTGGTTTATAGGAAGGCTTGTGCACCTATAATATTGTATTGAACAGTTATATTAATATTAAATAAGCAGTGATTTTTTTTAACATTTTTTCTGGACATTTAATATATAAGAATAGTTTAAGAACTCAGATGGGATAGTGTTAAGAAAGGCACTCCATGTAGTTAGTCTGTCCATATAGTCCAGAATTAGTACATACTGTATTGTCTCTATTTAATGCCCAGGGGGTGGGGGGCATTTCATTATGATCTAATTAGTGGGGAGGGGCGTTAATTGGAAACAATACGATAATTAGCAAGTACATAGTGCTCCAATAACTTACAAGAAGAAATCCAAACACCTATACATGTATTTTTACTCTCTAAATCTAAAAATCAAAGTTGTTATGTTTGCAATATATGTTAATCAGTGCTTTTCTTTTTTATAAACTATCAACTTTTTGTTTGTTAATATGTAGAATTTTATGAAATTTCATATCAAACAGGGCATTTTAATGTGTCATTACCAGAACATTTGACTAGAATTTCATGATGATGTTGATCACAATATCCGAGAGATTTTATTGTATATTTTAATGTTAGTTTGCCTTTGATATAAGTTTACTTATATACTTATAGTTTACATTATATATTGTCTGTTTTCTATTTTGTGTTATTGATATTTTATATTATATATACACTGTGCAGGTAGATGTATATAACTTATTGTGTGTAGCAATATCGTAAGCTACTTAGTCTTCTTTTACAATCCTTCATTATATATCAGTTTGTTGGGAAGATCACCCGTTTTCTCAAAGAATAAAATTTTAATGCACATGTCATTTGATACCCCAGCACTCATTTCTCGTGGCGTAGTACATGCGATATACATGGAAAATTAGTTAAGATTTTACTCTTTGTCTGTCCGGCACTGCTGTACCAAAAAAAAAAAAGGAGGGGGGGGGTGGGGTCATTTGTCAAACTTCCATTGCAGGGACACTTCCCAGGGATTTTTTTTCTTGGGAATGTCCCTGCAGAGTGAGGCCTAATTATTTTTTATGGATTTGATTATCAATATATCATTATATCTGTTATTCACAAGGGGTGAGAGGCTGGAGTAACAATAACTAATATTAGGATCCTATTTGATAATATAGAATCCCTATGTATTTTATGCTCATAGCTTAAAAATATCATAGCTTGAAAATTATTTTAAAATGACAAAATTTTGTGAAGTTTCATAGCAAGTTTTTATCAGGAAAATCAATAATGCTTAACTAATAATGCTTTTAACGTTTAATCTAAATTTTTGATCTTTATCACAAAATTGATACTGGTACTTTATAATTATGATCTAAATAATTTTATACATGTAATTTATATTTTTTTTAATGTTTTTGATTTAAATGTCTGCCTACTGAATCTGTTTTCCTTGCCATCATTTGTGTTTTTTTCTAAACCTTTTACCATGGAATTTGTTAACGGATTTTTTTTAAATATTTTGAATTAATTAGGGGTTTTTTTATAAGAAGATTCTGCGCAAAACAGATACATCGGGTGGCCACATTTTCCGGGGCGGGCCTCCCTTAAGTTGGGGGCAAAAAGGCAAAAACTTTTTAATTCAGAAGTAAAGGGGTGTTTTTTGGGTTGATAACAGTCATTAGTAAAATAAAAATTAATTTATTAAATACTTAAATTTTAAAAGGGTTCCCATTTTTTGAAAAATGTTCATTTTTTTTCATTTAAATATCTTAGTATTGCAAAATACTTTTTATAACTTCTTTACTACATTCTATTTAGTTTTGCTGTTTTTTGGGGTTTTTTTTACCCGTATTAACCTGGCTTTAAAAAGTGAGAACTTCTCTTAAAGCTTAGTTTATTGCAATTAACCCCTTTCCCAAGTTTTTCGCTTGTACTGACATATTTAATTATTTTTTTTTCTTTTAAAAATTAAAATTTGCTCAATAATTTTCCCCTTGGAAAAGAACCCTGCCAGTTTATTTTTTTTAATGACTGTTTTCATAATTTATCATTATGTTAATATATCTTTTGATATGTATGTCAGTTGTCTTTATGTACATGTAACTTTCTATGAATTCATGACAATTTTAGCTGCCTCATGTTTTTCTTTTGTTTCTTTTTTATTTGTAATTGAATGATTCTGTTTATTTATCAATAATTTTTTATTGGATGATAAAATTTTATTTACCAAGATACAATGTAATTATGTATGATTAAAGTTTTGAACAATAAATAAGTCGATAATCATTCAATTAATGTTTTGTTAAAGCAAATATGATTATAAAAGAAAGGTATTTTGAGTGACACATTAATTTGAAAGAGAAACAAATGTTTACTCTATCTTGGCATATGAACCTTTCTTTTAAAAAAATCATCTGAATATTTCATTCTTGCCTGAGTACAAATTTTCAAACATTTTTCTAAATTCAGGATATCCAGTTTTTCTGACATTTTGATCTTGCATATATGCAAGTGTTTATCATGAATATTTGATTCAGAGATTTGACCAAAAAAATGTTGAAATTTGCAATTGAACAAACTTAAAATATGTTGTTTTATTCTTCATTAGTTTCCAACTGGCACAATACTTGTTAGTTTTATGAATTTGTGCACACAGACATTAGTTATACCAAAAATATAAAATAAGTATTTATGTGTTTATATAATGCATGACATGGTTGATAAGTTACAGGTATAAATTTAACATATGTGTAATGGTTGATAAGTTACAGGTATAAATTTAACATATGTGTAATGTTTGATAAGTTACAGGTATAAATTTAACATATGTGTAATGGTTGATAAGTTACAGGTATAAATTTAACATATGTGTAATGTTTAATAAGTTACAGGTATAAATTTAACATATGTGTAAAGTTTGATAAGTTATAGGTACATGTATGTATTTTACATACATGTTATCTCAACTTTATTTATAGCATGATATTTGTCATTTATAGATTACTCAACCACAATGAACATATATGCGAGCCACTGTGTTTATATATTTTTTACAGTGGAAACACCTCGTGTAAGGAGGCAAGAACAGCCTCAGGTTTATGATGATAGTATCTGAAATTAGTTGATATTTACCATTTTATTTCGATACACCATCCTTAAATGATAAGCTATTGACAATGAAATAAAAACTCAGGTTATTTTTATAAGTAATTAGATTGCTTGATTATTTGGTACACATTGCACAGAATGATTAAAGATGGGAAGCCTCAGTCTTTTGTCATGAAAGCTGAAAAGGTACCATATTAACTTTATGGTTGGCGTGTATAAAAACCAAATTGAAAATAGGTATATAAGACATTATAGTAAAATAAGCATTAAAATGATGTTAATCATTCAGTTATTTTTTCACTTCGCAACCTTGAAATAGAAATTACATAGAAGTGATCAAGTTGTATGATTTTGTATGAACTTTTGTTTAATCCCGCTCCACATTTGAAACAGTCTTTGTGACATATGCTTTCATTTTGTGTAAAAGTTTATTTTATAAAGTACATATCCTACAGAAATGTCTAGTTTTTACTGCTATAAGATATAATTGAACATAATTATAATTTCAGATACCAAATACTTACATATATAATCACACTTTCATTTTTTATAAGAAAAGAACCCCTGAACATCTCTACTTGATACTTTCCTGCAATAAGCCCTGCTTGATTATATAGACTAATATATGTAATCTGCTTGATTAATATATAGTGAGAAAATAATTTAATGTGAGGCTTTTATAATCATTTCTAGTTATTATTCTAGTGCAATTAGTATTATAATGTGATACATTAATATCATACAAACTGTTTTATCAGCACTATGTATTGTCACCTTAGTGCAATAATGTCGTTAACTCCTATTGAATGTAGAAGGACTTAATCCATTTCTGCACTAAGGCAACGATTATTATGTGTAGTGTGTCCATTATTCTTTACCATTGATCATCAAATTTTATTATTACATGTATTATTGATATTTATCAACACGTTGGTAGACAAGGCTTTAATTACTGTTTAGCTCACCTGTCACAAAGTGACAGGGTGAGCTTTTGTGATCGCTTTTCGTCCGGCGTCCAGCTGTCGTCCGTCCGTCCGTAAACTTTTACTTTAAATGACATCTCCTCATAAACCACTAAGCCAATTTCATCCAAACTTCACAGGAATGTTCCTTTGGTGGTCACCTTTAAAAATTGTTCAAAGAATTTAATTCTATGCAGAACTCTGGTTGCCATGGCAACCGAAAGAAAAAACTTTAAATATCTTCTTTAAAAAAACCCTAAGAGCTAGAGCTTAGATATTTGGCATGAAACATCTTCTAGTGAGTGTCTACCAAGTTTGTTCAAATAAAAGCCCTGGGGTCAAAATTGGCCCCGCCCCAGGGGGTCATTGATTTTCCCTATATGCACATAGTAAAAACTTAAAAAATCTTCTTTTAAAGAACTCAAAGAGCTAGACCTAAGATATTAAGCATGAAACATGTTCTAATGGGTGTCTACCAAGTTTGTTCAAATAAAAGCCCTGGGGTCAAAATTGGCCCCGCCCCAGGGGGTCATTGATTTTCCTAATATGTATATAGCAAAAACTTAAAAAATCTTCTTTGAAAAACCCCAAATAGCTACAGTTTAGATATTAAGCATGAAACATTTTCTTGTGAGTGTCTACAAAGTTTGTTCAAATAAAAGCCCTGGGGTCAAAATTGGCCCCACCCCGGGGGTCATTGATCTTCCTTATATGTGTATAGCAAAAACTTAAAACTCTTCTTTGAAAAAAACGAAATAGCAAGAGTTAACATATTAAGCATGAAACAACTTCTAGTTAGTGTCTACAAAGTTTGTTCAAATAAAAGCCCTGGGGTCAAAACTGGCATCGCCCTAGTGGTGTCATTGTTTTTAACTATATGTGTATAGTAAAAACTTTAAAAAATCTTCTTTGAAAAAACCCAATGAGCTCAGAGCTTAGATGTTTAGCATGAAACATCTTCTTATGAGTGTCTACCAAGTTTGTTCAAATAAAAGCCCTTGGACTAAAATTGGCCCTGCCAGGGGGGGGAGGCCTATATACAGGTGAGCGACCTCAGGGCCATCATGGCCCTCTTGTTTTCACTTGGCCTAGGTGATGACTTCATAGTGAGACTTTAATGACTTCTTAATTGAATGATATTCTATTGAATGTAAACTATATTGATTATTGAATGTATTCTAGGCTTAATGAGGGTCCATCGGCCATTTTAGGCACTGAGAGTACGGTGCCCCTTTTTGAATGATTTACCACCAAAGCCTTAATGTACTTTTAACCTATTATTTTGAAGAGGAAAGGCAGTAAGGCACTGACCACTTTACGGAGATTTTGATGAACAAATCAATTATGTTAATTGTCTATGATTATTTATTTATTAAAAAATTACGTCTGTTTACTATGATTATGTAAATTAAATTGCATGAGTTTCTTTGCATATTGTAATAAATATGTGAAATAATGTACTGACTTTATTTTCTTTTATGCTTTTACACATCTATAACATAGACTTACTTAACGGTGTTTAAATTAATAAATAATGTAAGGATATATTATGTTCCTGGTTTCAAACAATACATAATCATTAAAATAACATGATTTGGCACTAACTCAAGTTAGGTTCAATAAATTATTAAAATGAACTACTACACGGACGAGCATATCTTTAAGATATACATGTATGTATATTTCTTTGTTTAGACTAACAAGCGTCGCATGCAATAACTACGCTGTCCCGTTAGGGCCATCGCGACACACAATCAAACAACGAAAATACGACGGTGAAAAGTCGAAATAAGGAAAACACGATTGTGTAAAACAAGATATAATTTCGACTTTTTACCATCGTCCTTTCGACTTTTCGTCATTTAGGTTTCGACTTTTCACCATCGTTCTATCGACTTTTCGTCATTGTGGTTTCGACTATTTACCATCGTACATTAGAGTTTTCACCCCCATATTTTCGACTTTCTGTTAAGCATGCGCACTGAATGACAATGTGTAGAGATGTCACCGGTAGTCGTTTAAAAAAGTAAAACGCACATACATGTATGTACTTCATGACATCATGCTCGAAAGACATAATTGGTAATTGTTTTCTTGGTAAAAAGTCGAAACAATGATGATGAAAAGTCGAGAGTTCAATGTTGTAAAAGGCGAAATAAAGAAAACATGAAAGTGCGATGCTGAAAACACTAAATTATATCGAATACTCACCATCGTGATTTCACTATCGTACTTTCGACTTTTTATCGTCGTATTTTCGACTTTCCACGGTCGTGGTTTCGTTATTTCCACTTTTCGTCATCGTATTTTTGTGTTTTCTTTGTTTCGAGTTATGTGTGTCGCAATGGCTCTAACGTGACACCGTATATAACTGTACCTTTATAAAGGAAGTTAAAATGAATTACTTTTATTCTTACTTTTTAGCTCACTAGAGCACAACGTACTTAAGAGAAGCTATATTGTGATCACCTTGTGTCTGTAGTGCGTCGTTAACTTTAACAACTTCTCCAAAGAATAATTAAAACTATACAGGAATGATTCTTAGATGATCGTCTAATGAAATTGCTCTGCTGAACAAGATGACCACAAGAAAAAAAATGAGAAAAACCTTTCAATG